>NC_135788.1:58395000-58670000 GCF_051106095.1 Pogona vitticeps | reverse complement strand
ATGCATAAATAATCCAGATCCTTTAGCTTCTCTGTGTTTTATAGCATGAAAGAAAGGTAGCATGACTAGTGAGAAACAAGTAATACATCTTTCAGCAATTTGTGAACATTTACTCACCATAGTTTTCATAGATTTAATAGATCCAGAGAGAAGAAAACATTGTGTCCTTCAGGTACCGCAGAAGGGTACCACCCATTTTACCTGTGCTTAGGTTCAAATTTATTTTAGGAAGCTTAGAGCACAATCCTAATTAGCTATGATGGTTGAGGGTCAGCTGAACCAATCATAGGACAGCTGGAACTATGCTGATTGAAAACTCCCTCTGAGCGTCAGGACACTAGACTGCACTTCAGTCTATTCTTACTGTGGCCTAACTTCTTGACACCATAGTGAATGTGTCCTGGGGATTCAGACAGTTCAGATTTGGCATAGCTTATCAATTTCCTCATGCCATCCACTCTCTGCTCGTGGAATTCCTTCCATTCTCTGCCCTTGGGGATTTAACACCCCTTGAAAAAAATACTTTTTAAAATGTAATGAAGCATCTGTTATTTGACATTGGGTTTTACTATTTTTCCCCTTTGTGAAGGTGTACATCTCTTCCGAGCCACATTTATATAAGCTAGAATTGATCAGGATAAAATGAGGGGAGTGCTAGAAAATGAATCAATAAAGAAGAAAGCAAATCATTTACAAGCTTAAAAAAAACTTTTGCATTCAGAATAATTACATATATTTATGTTCCTTGTCTTGTAAGATGTGTCTTCAAAGGAAAATTCCACTTCAGGATGATGAATATGTTCTGAATAAAATACAGTGTGCATGAAAACATTGAAAGCATGCATATTTCTCTTGACTCACAAAGTAATGAAAAAAGTGGGGACCATAATTGCATGTACTGAGGCCACCATTGCAGGTCACACCAGCAGACAGAGCTGCCATCTCACCCAATATTATCTCAGATACCACTTTCAGCAATTGATCCACCTCACACAATTAGCTGTCACATGTTTTAACTATTCAAACAGTAAAAAATAAAAAAGGAGTGATGAATATACCAGTGTGAATCAGTTGTGTCTCCAAATCTTGCAAGGTACTACTTCTCCTCTATTTGGCACTAGTTCGGCCTCATCTTGAGTCCTGTGTCCAGTTCCAGACACCACATTTCAAGAAGGTTTTCAACAAACTGGAACAAGGATGGAGAGTAACAAGGAAGAGAGTAACAAGGCTGGAAACCAAACCTTATAAGGAAAGACTGAAAGAAGTGGCCATGTTTAGCCTTGAGAAAAGAAGACTGAGGGACCATATGATGACACTGTTCAAAGATTTGAAGAGCTGTCATACTGAGTAGGGGCAGGATCTGTTCCCAATCATCCTTGAGTGCAGGACACAAACGCAGGGCTCAAGCTACAGGAAGCCAGATTTCAGTTGAATATCAGGGAAAACCTCCTAAGTGTTAGAGCTGTACAGCAATGGAACCAATTACCTTGAGTGTTGGTGAGTGCTCCAACACTGGAGGTATTCAAGAGAAATGTAGACAACCACTTGGCAGTTATTCTTTTATATATATTTCTGCACTGATCAGGGAGTTAGACTCGATGGCCTTATAGGCCCTTTCCAACTTCAGGATTCGAAGGTTTGCAGGGCAGGCTTGTAGCCATTTGGCTCTGGTTGCAGAGCCATATGGCTGAGAGGTATGAGAAATGCAAGACAAACTGGAACTGGTGCTTACAGGAACAGAACTGATACAGCACATGTAATCAGAGCACACAACAGTCATAAAAATGACCGTTACATAATATAGGATCCATGTGTGCCAAAGGAAGGTTAGCTGTACTGTTATAGACTTATATCTCATTCTCTGCATTCCACAATGCTCATGGTTGCTTGAGGAAGGGTGGAGTTTCATACTGCGATAACCAAGTTCCACATAGGAAGCATGCCTAAATCTTACAATCTCAATCAGAGCTGATTTTCTTGAATGACTGCAAAGTGTGCTCCAGTCCTTTGCATCTTATATATTGGAGGCTTTTAAGAAAATACCAAGTCCCTTAGTTCCAAGTGCACTGGGACAATAGTGTCTGTGAGTTCAGCATTGGAACACATTTTGTCCATGGATATAACTCAATTTGATTGAAGTCTAATTGGTAGCCATTTACAACCATTGATTCATCTTCCCCTTCAGATTTTGGTTTGAACTGAAACTCAAATCACTCATAGTTTCTTGCGAAGCAATATCAAGCCAGCAATGCAAAAATGAAGAGTGAGCAGCAGGTGTTTGAAACACTGGCTGCTTCAAAAATATGAATAATAAAACACCACTTCAGGGAACCTCTTATATTCTGATTTGCATTAGTCCTTCCCATCTGGAAGAGCATAATTTGTAAGAGGGTGTGAATTAAAGTATTGCTACAATGGTACATAATTATAGCATACAACACAGTAGAATCTGTGGCCTCTATTACAATTCTGTCAGTCAGTCATTCCAAACATGAAAAAAAATACTCCAAGGCTTTATGCTTCTTCAAAGTCAGGAGTTGGCATCATGTTTCCTGACAATAACAAAGGTACAGTATAACTAATGCAAGACCACCAGAGCTTCAATCCAGGTTGCTGAAATGTAGAGGGTGCAAAAATTTGAAACAATGATTTTATAAGATTTTGAAGTTTTTAAAGGGGAATAATTCATTCTGCATTCAGACAATGGATGGCCCCTGTTTCTTTCCTGTGTTGAAGTGGGACCTGTCTGTGGGGCTCACCTGCCAACTTTGGAACATAGGAAACTGGCTACTGTCTCTCTTTTGTATGCCCCTTAAAATTAGGTATGTGTGTGCTTTCTGACCTAAATTTTCTCATATTACATTGAAAAAACATAACATGGGCCATCTTAGTAAACTATATCTAGTGTCCTGTAAAAGAGGTTTCCATGGTCT
This sequence comes from Pogona vitticeps, assembly GCF_051106095.1. Lineage (NCBI taxonomy): Eukaryota > Metazoa > Chordata > Lepidosauria > Squamata > Agamidae > Pogona > Pogona vitticeps. The sequence continues at coordinate 58,667,067 of NC_135788.1, read as the reverse complement.
GAAGCTCTACATCCAGATGCAGATGAGGTCATTCCTCACTCTCTTGCCTCCAGAACCTGTTCAAGATATTTGGCCCAGAGACCTTCGTTGTTCTAACCAAATGTGCACGAGGACACACACACCCTCCATGTAAACCAGGCATTTATTCTCCAGGATTCTCTGTCCTTGTTGCAAAGAAGAAATATTTTGTGATTTGAAGACTACATTTGTGACATCACAAAGTGTGTGTTTGTGTGTGCATGTGTGTAGTGATTTGACAGTATCATTGGCAATAGAGTTTTGAGGGTTCTGGGAGTGCTGTCTTGGCAGTGTAGTATTTCCCTAGAAGATATGTATGTGTGTAAATAATAAAAGATATGCCAGTCATGTTAGCCATGTGTGCTAGTGGTTTTAGGTGATCCATGAATCTTCTAAGAGATGTTGGGGTGCACCTCTTGAATCATGCACTACTTTGGTGCCCTTGACAGTACTCTCCTGCCCTGAAATGGGGTTGGTGTTGATGTCCTCTTTCTTCGGAAAGAGTGGTTGGGTGTGGTAAAATATAAGATGTTCTATAGCTGGGAGCTACGATATTTCCATTAAGTTTTGTGGGTTTTTTTTTAATTAAGAGGGGGTAGATTTTATGTTTGATGTAGATTTTATGCTTGACACAGGTGGCTAAAAAAAGTTCAACCCAAATGTGGAATCAACCCCTCCCAAATAATTTTGTGTGGTGACTGCTCTTTAGAGTATGTTCACACATGTCTGCCTGCTATATGATGATGATGAAATGATGCCTTAAATCAGTTTTTCCTGTCATACATGCTGACTGGGTGATTTGACATGTTGCCATATAGACCGAGAACACCACATTGGGGAGAGCTGCCTAAATGGAGATGCCAGGGGCTGAACCTCAGGCAGTAATGGGCAGTGCCTATTGTGGTTAGTGGGGTAGAAGGAACAACAGCCAGCCAGTGGTAGATGGTTCCAGGATGGCAGGCAAACCCAGTGGTAGAATTGGATCTCCATATACACTCAGGCAGTCATTGATTTGAGATTGTGTTTCATGCTGCTCATTCTTGAGCACCAAAACTGCTGGTTATGGGTGTGTTCTCCAGAATGCCCACAGTGTGTATCCCCACACTGAGACACATGCAAGCAACTTACATTTCACCAGCATAGACTCACTCCAATCTCAGATACTATGGGGATGGCCCTCCCATCCACCTGCATTTGGAAATGGTTCGCTTACATGAAGAGGTTTGTTCTGTTTCTCGACTCTCAAGAAATCTTGACATACACTAACATGATCATTATGATTACATTACAAATACCATTCCCATTCACTTAGAAATCTCACAGCTTATCAGTACGTCACCATCAGATAGAGTTTATGTCAAATGTGTTGCTTTCTGCTAGACCATTCAATTGCTTTTTTAAGGTAGGTTTCCCAGTGTTTAAGGCAAAATGGTAACAAAATACCCTTTTCAGATTTTTCTAGTACTCTGTGACTCTTGGACTCAGTGGACACTGAGTCACAGAAGCAGTCTGACCATTTTGATGTCTATGGCAGTGAATCAGCCTAAGAGTCTTCATATAGAGAAAAAACTAAACTTAAGTGCAATCCTAAGTATTCAGATTTGTAGTACAGCTACTGTGTGGTGAAAATATCCAGCCACACAGTATGCCCAATGTATCTCCTCCCAGTGTTCTGAATCCTCAATATTGACAGCAAAGTTAATATTCCTCTAATAGAGTGGTCTATTGACTAGATAGGCGGGATATAAATAAAATAAAAAATAAAAAAATAAAATAATATGCATTTATGCAGATTTAATAATGAAACAAATAAAATGTCAGTAAAAACTGGTTTCTGTACTGACAGATAAAATATGTGAACAGACCAAGTTTTACAAGTTAAATAGGAAAGAGATGTATTTAGAAGGGATAAGAACAAATAGCACAAGAGCTGCACTTTCCAAGAATCAGAGAAAATGTGCACACATGCACATATACTCCTGTATCTCTTTTAAGTATTTTATTTTAAATTGCTGTAATTATTTCCCTGCAAGTTACCGAGCAGAAAGTTCAGCTAGATAGATGGATGTTCTACAAATGATGCCAGTGATCAATTGAAATGACAGCTGCATTTAATATTAATCAGGAATTGCCTGAACAACCATTTGCTACTGTCATCTTTTTGCATCTGGATGTCTAATGGTGCTTTTAATTAAAGAGGCAAGCATATCTTAACTAATTGCTTAGTGGTATTGAAATAACTCATACAGCAACTCCTTTGTAGACTTTTCCTGGACAATTTGGTTTGACTTTTTCTTATAACTTTCACTCTGGGTGTGTTTGTGTGTATGTGTGTGTGTGTGTGAAAGAGAGAGAGAGAGAGGTAGATGCGGCCAGGGATGGCTTTGGGATTGTGCTGGCATACCGCACTCCCCGCGATCCAGCACAGTCCCTGCTGGAGCTGGCGGATTTTGTCTCCACAGTGCTGTTGAGGTTCCCCAGACTATTGGTTCTGGGGGGCTTCAACATTCACACGGAGGCTGAGGTTTCCGGTCCAGCTCAAGAGTTCCTGAAAAGCATGGCTTCCTTGGACTTGACCCAACAAGTTAATGGTCTTATCCACGTGGCCAGCCACATGCTGGATTTGGTCTTCACTGCTGATTGTGCTCTGATGATTGCCATCTTGATATCAGCTCCCATGTCATTGTTGGATCAGCACATAATTAAATGCAGCCTCACAGTGGCAGTTCCCTCCCGTGGTGAGCTTGGACCCATTAAGATAGTCCGCCCCCACAGGTTACTGGTTCCTGTTGGATTCCAAGATATCATGCAGGGGATTCTGGCTGACTTGCTTAGTGCTTCTGTCAATGCTCTGGTGGATAGCTAGTATACTGACACAACCAGGGCCATGAACACGATCGCACCTAAATTTATTTATTTACAATATTTTTTTAGCTGCACCATTGCCATCAAGCCTGGCCAGCCCTCTGGTTTCACCAGCAGTTGAGGGTCATGAAGTGTAAATGGAGAAGGCTAGAAAGGATTTGGAGAAGGGCCATGTGGCAAAATGCCCAAGTCACGCCAGTCCATCATATGGAGCTGTAGGGCAGGAGCCTATGGCAGGACAGGAGGGGCGGAGTCAGGAGAACAGTTGGAGATGGATAACAGTTAGAGAAATGGTTTTGAAGGTTTGGAAAGTTGGTGTGTGTAAGAGAATGGATAAGAGATAAAAGTAATAGAAAATAGATAAACTGTCATAAGATATTGTTACAGAAGTTAATGTGAATGAATACAAACAAGCAAATGTGTAATCCTATATAAGTGTAATGATTGAACAATAAAAGAGCATCTATGGCTTTACTTCTGTAATTTACCCATCAAACAATAAATAAACCTGTTATATTTGGCAGCCCGGGTCTAAGATACATATTTGGTACAGTGTGGATAAAGATCCACTGGTGGCAGCGTGTAAAGGGAGAAAATAGTACATTCTATCCAAAGGTGGACCTGTGTTTGAGGGAAAACACATAGGGGACACGGAGGAATGCGACAAAGTGGTGGCAGCGGTGGGATGTGAAGCAAATAAACTCCAGTGAGCCAAAGAAAAAAGAAATTTTCTGAGTTGGAGGGACCTTTTAGTCAAGGGCTGAGGAGAAGAACTGGGAAACCCTAGAGCTCTTAGTGAATAGCTTGGAAGGGACTCCCAATTGCAGACCTTGGGGAAAGACTAAAACAGGAAAAAGACTCTGAGGAGAATTATTCTGTTTAAAGTTTATCTCACGCTTAGAGTGAAAGACCAAGGGGTAACTTTAGATCCCAGTTTCTGAGAAAGGAGCGCTGAGGGGACAAAGGTGGAAGCCAAGGTCAAAGATATAGCTGAGGTGACTAAAACTAACTGAGGATTGAATAAAATGAAAATGTATGAGAAAAAGCTGGGATCTGGAGGCAGAAAGAAACAGTGTATCAGACCCAAGAACAGAGAGTCTGGGTGCCTGCAGAAATATAGTAGCAATCCGTAGCTGCCAGTGGAGAACTACAAAGTAACTCTCTCTAACGCAGAAAAGGAAAAAAGTAATTTTAAACTGAGGCTTGACTGTCTGCCTCAGTAAAATCAGCCAGCTTGTCCAAAGAAACACAAATAAACATGCTTTTTAAGTGAGGGAAAAAATTAGCAATGGAGGTATCAGATGTTCAAAGTTTACCTCATGAAGAGGGGAGCCCTCTTAAAATAGCTGAGCAAGAAGAGGCTCAGGAGGAGGGTGCCTCAAGGGGAGAAACTGGGTTAACCTCCCTAGAGTTGGCAAAGTGGAAATTGGAAAAGGAATTTCACTTGAAGGAATTAGAAATTAAAGCTAGGGCAGAAACCAGACAGCTGGAAATGAGAGCAAAAGAGATGGAGTATCAATTACAAATGAAACAATTAGAAGTAACCACCCAGAACAATAACAGTAATAATTCAAATACTGGGGGGAATTTGTCAACAATGGATTTAAAGAAATTCCCTCAATTTGATCTTGTTTGAGAGAACATGCTGGGATTATAATGTGAGAGGGGAAGAGAGAATGGTTATGCTGAGGTCCCAAATAAGTGGAAAGTTAGCTGAGATTTATTCTCAAATGCCACTGGGTCAAGCAAGAGACTATGAGGCATTCAGAAAATTGGTTTTTTTGAGGTTTGGGATCAATGCTGAGCACCTCAGATGGAAATTAAGAGCATTGACTAAAAAGCCTGAGGAATCATATTCTCAATTGGGAGCAAATCTGGTCAGATACTTGGAGAAGTGGCTAGAATAGGCAAATATAGAATCATTAGAAGATATGAAAAATATTATTGGGCTAAAACAATTCTATTCAGTTCTACCTGGAGAACTGAGGTATTTGGTCAGGGACAAAAAGCCCCAAACTGTACAGCAGGCAAGTGAAGCTGCTGATTATATATCAGAAACGAAGAGGCCAAAATTTTCTGAGGGAAAACTTGGCAGTAAAAGCTGGGATGAAAAAAAGAAAGAGCCCAGAGATTACCACAGAAATCATCAGACTACTGGAGGCCATTTTAGAGGCAAGCCCTGAGAGCAGAATCAACAGATGTATAAAAGGTTTGAGACAAGTCCCCATATTTTGAACAAAGAGCCCCTTAAACCTGCTATGGATGTGGAGAAAAAGGGCATTTCATTTCTCAATGTCCGACCTCAAAGAATAAAGAGGTTGGTCAACAGAAAGGAGGGGGAAATCTGCCGAAGAAAGTGTACTGTGTACAACAACAGAGAAAGACCACTGAGGCAGTTAGAAATGGCGCAGTAACTGAGAGAGCTGAGGGCCAGGAACGACAACCACCTTCAGCAAACATTATTAAATGTTATTTTATTGAGAATAACCAGGAGCTGCTTCATTGTTCTGGTGAAAACATTTACATAAATGATACTAAAGATCTAGCTTTGAGAGACTCATGCTCTCAGGTGACTTTGTGTCATCCTGATATAATCCCTCAAGGAGATATCATGGGAAATGAATTCATTCGTTCGTTTAGTCATTTAGTCGTGTCCGACTCTTCGTGATCCCATGGACCAGAGCACGCCAGGCCCTCCTATCTTCCACTGCCTCCCGGAGTTCGGTCAGATTCATGTTGGTTGCTTCGGTGACACTGTCCAACCATCTCATCCTCTGTCGTCCCCTTCTCCTCTTGCCTTCACACTTTCCCAACATTAAGATCTTTTCCAGGGAGCCCTCTCTTCTCATGAGATGGCCAAAGTATTGGAGCCTCAGCTTCAGGATCTGTCCTTCCAGTGAGCACTCAGGGTTGGTTTCCTTTAGAATTGATATGTTTGTTCTCCTTGCAGTCCAGGGGACTCTCAAGAGCCTCCTCCAGCACCACAATTCAAAGGCATCAATTCTTCGGTGGTCAGCTTTCTTTATGGTCCAGCTCTCACTTCCATACATCACGACAGGAAAAACCATAGCTTTGACTATTCAGACTTTTTTTTTGCAAGGTGATGTCTCTGCTTTTTAAGATGCTGTCAAGGTTTGTCATCGCTTTCCTCCCAAGAAGCAGGTGTTTTTTAATTTCGTGGCTGCTGTTTCCATCTGCAGTGATTATGGAGCCCAAGAAGGTAAAATCTGTCACTGCCTCCATATCTTCCCCTTCTATTTGCCAGGACGTGATGGGGCCAGTGGCCATGATCTTAGTTTTTTTGATGTTGAGTTTAAGACTGTTTTTTGCACTCTCTTCTTTCACCCTCATTACAAGGTTCTTTAGTTCCTCCTGACTTTCTGCCATCAGAGTGGTATCATCTGCATATCGGAGGTTGTTGATATTTCTTCCGGCAATCTTAATTCTGGCTTGGGATTCCTCCAGTCCAGCCTTCCGCATGATGTATTCCGCATATAAATTAAATAAGCCGGGGGACAATATACAGCCTTGTCGTATTCCTTTCCCAATTTTGAACCAATCAGGAAATGAATACATAACCATAAAAGGAATTGGAACTGAATTAATTACTCTACCCATGGCTAAAGTACAAATGAAATATCAAGGGTGGAATGGAGTGTGGAAGGTAGCCATTACAAATCAAATTCCTGCTCCTTGCTTGATTGGGCTGGATCTATCTGAGTATGTTAAGAGTGTTTTGGTAACTACCCACTCCCAGATAGAAAAAAGGAAACAACTGAGGAAAAACATGATATCCTGGATGAAATTATAGGAGGAAATAAAGCCAATGAAACAGCTGAGGTACTGGTTATAAGGAATCCTCATGAAAACGCTTTTAGCCAGGAACAAAGACAGGATTCCACTTTACAACAATGCTTTAAGTTAGCTAGAGAAAGAAAGCTAACCCCTGAAAAATTCTGTGTGGAAAAAGACCTGTTATATAGAGAGGTCTTAATAAATCCTAAGAGGGGAGGGGAAATCATTCACAAACAACTAGTAAGCCCTTTTAAATACAGGGAAAAGATTATAGAAAAAAGACATAAAGACATGGTTGTTGTGGGTTTTTCGGGCTCTTTGGCCATGTTCTGAAGGTTTTTCTTCCTAACGTTTCACCAGTCTCTGTAGCCGGCATTTATGCCGGCCACAGAGACTGGTGAAACGTTAGGAAGAACAACCTTCAGAACACGGCCAAAGAGCCTGAAAAACCCACAATAAGCATTAGATCCCGGCTGTGAAAGCCTTCACGAAGACATAATGACACCTTTGCTGCTCATTTGGGAATCACATGTACAAAGCAGAGGACAGCTCAAAATTTTTACTGGCCTGGGATGGGGAAGCAAATAAAATCATACTGTCAAAGCTGTGACATATGTCAAAGGCAGGGTACTGGCAATGATAAAACTAAAGCTAAGTTTTGCCCCATTTCAACGCATAGTCTTAGACTTTGTGGGACCCTTACCTAAAGTATTCAGAAGGGGAAACCGATTCATTTTAACTATAATAGATTATGCCACCAGGTACCCAGAAGCTGTTCCCTTGCGAAATATAGAGACAGAAACTGTGGCAGATGCCTTATTGAATTATATGTGTTGCATGGGCTTCGCTTCTGAAATTGTCACTGATTTGGGAACATCATTCACATCCAGATTAATGAAAAGGCTGTGGCAACTTTTTGGCATAACTCATATTACATCATCCCCATATCATCCCCAGACAAACGGATTGGTGGAGAAATTTAACCGGACCCTAATGCGAATCATCAGAGCTTACACTGCAGGAAACCCCAATGACTGGGATCACAAATTACAACCCTTATTATATGTGTATAGGTCTGTAACCCAGGGAAGCACTGGATTCAGTCCTTTTGAACTGTTATTTGGGGAGAAAGTGTGGGGACCCCTTGATTTAACAAAAAGGGAGAAGATCCTGAGATAGTGATCCAGGATATAGATAACTTAGTGAACTCCTTGCAGCAGTCTCTGAAGTTAGCAGCAGAAAACTTGCAGAGCCAGCAAGGGAAACAAAAACTCTGGTATGATAAAAAGGCCAGAGAAACATATTCAGTCCAGGACATGAAATCCTGATGCTGAAACCTATTAAAGGGAATAAACTGCAATTAAATTGGGCAGGTCCTTTTAAAGTATTCCTTTAAAGTAATCTCCAAGCTGAGTGAAGTAAATTACATAATTCAGGAGGAGGGTGAGAAAGCTCGAAGAGTGGTTCATGTTAACTTGATTAAACCCCTAGAATCAAAGATTGAAGTAATCAGTAACTGGTCTAGACCGACAATAAAGAAAAAAGTCAGATCTTTCTTGGGGTTAGTTGGTTACAATAGACGCTTTATCCAGAATTTCAGCGAAAGCTGCCCCTTTATCTGACTTAACACATAAAAGAAAAGCCGAAAAGATCCTGTGGTCGAGAGAATGCTGTCCTATGATTGGTTCAGCCGACCCTCAACCACCATAGCTAATTAGGATTGTGCTCCAAGCTTCCTAAAATAAATTTGAACCTGAGCACAGGTAAAATGGGTGGTACCCTTCTGCGGTACCTGAAGGACACAATGTTTTCTTCTCTCTGGATCTGTTAAATCTATGAAAACTATGGTTAGTAATGTCATGAATTTGATTATGAAAATAGAATAGAGTTGTATTTCATAGGATTTATTTCAGAGCTGCAACGAAAAAGCTAGAAATCTGCTTGTGTCCAGGTGCTAATTAGAGAGAAAAATGTACAAGGTCAGTTCTTCTCCAGTTAAAGAAAAAAAAAGTTAAGAAGAGCAAGCTGACCCTTATCTTATCTCAACTCCGATGGACAAGGACATAACTTCTTAATTTAAGAAAGATGGGCGAAGAGAGATGGAAGGAGAAGGAGAAGGAGAAGGACAGAGAAGAGATGGAAGAGAGAGAGACGACACCGAGAGAAATGCAGCCGACAGGACTTTATTTTGAGATTGCGTAAGAATGCTTATTTAAGATATCGTTAGACAGTTCATTATTTTCACTTTATAGAGGAAATGACTGGTGGCTAAGGCTGGGGGTTATTTTGGAAATACTGAATAACGTTAAAATAAGCTTGTTGAAATGATATCTTTTGTAATAAAATATAAAAAGACAAATTGTCTGTAAGCTGTCTCCTTGTTTAGACTAAGCTACTGTAGTAAATTGGATATTTTGGAACTAGGATTGTTTTGATCTGGACACATTACGCTACCAAATGAGGGTCCTAAAGTAATAAAAGAGGAAGAGCAGACCTTCCAGATTATTTATTTAAAATCGAGACATACTTGGGTGAAGGAGTGAGAAGTCGCCTAGAGCAAAATTACAGGACCCGATTTTGCTGGCAATAGGGACTGATCATTCTGAATCCCTCTCTGTCTCGTGTAAAGGCAGTTCTAAGGAACGCTTTTACCACAAGTAAATGTTCACAAATTGCTGAAAGATCTATTATTTGTTTCTCACTAGTCATGCTACCTTTCCTTCATGCTATAAATCACAGAGAAGCTAAAGCATCTGGATTATTTATTTATATATTTATGCAGAAGAACCTAGCCAGAGGTTTTATAAAAATGCTTCTGATAATTTTATGAGCATTCACTGCAATTCACTGAGTAATTATTAGTAAAGGGTACAAACTGCATAATTTTCAGAAGCAATTAGGTGTTGCTGAGTATGACAACCCTAACCATTAGGTCAATTATTCTGTTACACAACTATAAATGCAGAATTATTACACGACTGCCAGTGCTTTTCATGGTTGTAATTGAGATTAGAATACTACTCTCTCACACACACATTGACACATTTACTTATTATGGTGAACTACCACAGTAGAACTATTTTGTATGCTTCATTTTCCATTTGATTATTTTTGCTACCATAAATATTGTTAAGGAAAGCTTTGCTTTTTAGGCATATCAATGGAAGTTGGTACATCACTATTCCTCAGAACTTTTCTAGCTGGGACGGTCAACATACAGGAAAGGTACTGTATATAAACAGGTGCTGGACAAACAGTTGCTACTGTCTCAAAAGCCCATTCAGCAGGTGAGATGAATCTATTCAATAGCATTGGATGTTTCTGTGCAGAAGAAGAAATAGTTAGATGATAGACTCAGTCCCTCATGCCGAGCAGATCAGTATGGTTTTCTATCAATACTATTGATGGAACTGTCTCAGATGATATATGGGGCTTTTCAATTGAGATAATCAAACATACTACAGCCTACTACTGCCTGCTATATAGCTGAGTTGTTTAATATAGCAGTACATCCTTTTTTGGGTGACGTTGTCATGCGGATTCGTAGTTCTGAGAGGTAGTCGTTTTGCGAGGTACCACTGTATTTGCAATATATTCCTACTCTTTTACACGGTTTAAAGCATATTAATCTTACTACTTTACAGTTAAATGACATTAATCAACATTTTTAATACTTGCAAAACAATCCAGTCACTTTTATCCTTATTTACCATTAATTCAGGGCCACACTTTATTAAGCATAAACTGTATTCAGCTCACAGTGGCTGGAGTCAGGTGGTCACCTAGGGCACAGCATAGTCCCTGAATGGCAAAGCTTTTAAAAGGATGAAGTTATAACCTGTCAGTGTCAGGCACTGAGGGGTATGGCCAGACTCTTACCCCTGGTATAACCCCCAGAGGAGCTAGGAAAGTTACTGGCAGGTATGGGGCATTCCAGGTCCCTGCTGCCAAACTGTGAACCAGTATTCCTTATGGCTGGACCCCTAAGCTTCCTGGGCTCCTCATACTGTACTGCAGAGTAGTCCAGGCCAGACCAAGGCCATACAACTATGGCAGATTCAGTGTCTGGTGCAACTGCAAGCTCACCTGTCAATGGAACCACCACTGTGTCCTGCCAAGCACCCACTGCCTCACTCTTAGGAGTAGCCTCTGATGCTGTGTCCCACCTCTCTATTGTTAATAATAATAGTCTTTAATTCTTGCTGGAAAAACTGAAATTAGAACAAGATAAAATCATTAATATGACACACCTATACAAAACATCACATGAAAATAAAAGCTAGAACATGACGTGAATATAATTTGTAAAAAATGTATCTAGTTAAACACAAATTGGGTGAAAAAAAGGAAACATATATTCATATAATTATAATTTATGAGAAGGCTGGAGCTGCATTTTACTTGTTATATCAGGCTTAATAGCTGAGACTTGTGTTCTGGGTTCTGACTCTCCATTTTTCCAACGGCTTCTATACTTATTTTTAAGATAAATAAGAGCAGAGAATTATTTTTTGTACAGCAGCTCAGCATCATTCCATTGCCTGTTCTTACCATGCACAGATATATCAGTTATTTGCTATCAATATTTGCATAACTGATTTTTACTTTTGTTTGTTTTTAATAAAAGTGATAGGTAAGAAAAGCCAAGTTTTACTTGACTGTTTTAGGATTTTTTCTGTATTTCCTTTTCTTGTTTTAATTAATTCATTCTTTCTATTTCAACTGCAAAAGATCATAACATTTCTTCAGCCTTTGTGGACCTCCCTGTGAGGATGTCACACCACCCCAGGATCCATGGACCACAGGTTAAGAACCTAGGCCTTACAGCATACTTGAGAGGTGCAAAATATCCCTCTTTGCTATTGCCAAAGCAAAAATGCTGACCACCATATAGTAGATAGCAGAGATTAGAAGATCCTTAGAAAAAGAAGGTGCTGACCCATTTCCACACTTAACAGTTGAATACAGAGGAATATAGCCAAATATACAAGGATTCAAAGCCAGACTTGTTTTTGGTTTTGCTTTCTCCCAAACTCAGGGCTTTTAGGTTATTGAATCCTTTCTTTCCCATATGTGAAGACAATTGCAAATTTACAACCCTTTCCTAGTTTGCTCCCCCAAGCCCCGAAATGAAGACGCAGACAACGAACATTTGGTATTAAATATGGGCCACACTTTATTAGCCAAAACCAAATTCCTTTAAAACCAAATAACACCAAATCCAAATTGAGGTGGCCTGCAGTAGTGCGGGGAAATAACACCAAATAATTCCTTATATGCCAATGGGCGAGTCCCAGTCCCCAGGTTCCAGCTGTCTACCGACCGAAGGAACCTGAAAGGCTTAATTAAAACACCCCGGACCTCCAGCCATCTCATTTAATGACTTTTGGTCCGAAAGTGTTCCAGCGCATCAGTTGCCTTCAGCCCTGTAATCGCACGATCCGCAGGAACTGTCAGCACTAACACACTGTTTGCTTAATGAATATTACCAAAGGGAAACACCGTGACGACCAGTTATTCCCGCACTACCCGCCAAAACATGAGGACTAGCATCAGCTATGTCCCATGAGCCCACCAAAACGACCAAACTCCTCAAGCAGGCCCCCTCTCAAATCATCCAACAAAATGTCCAGTCCTGCCTCAGACAAGTGTACCCCATCCTCGCGGAAATACTCCAAGTTGGATGGTAGAATTCTGCGATGGCCAATCACAGAACCGAGGCCGCATTTGCTGACACCTCTGCACACTTCCTTATTCACCAAACGACGGGCATTATTTACCCTGTCCCTATTTTTAGCACCACGCCATTTTAAGCACGGAATGATTGTTGACCAAACGATCCTCATCCTGGGATACAAGGCATGCAGCCTCTCCAAATCCCTCAATATATCCAATATTAGCGCCTTACTGGGCACCTGGGGCAAGTCATTGCCCCCCAAATGAACTACCAAGATGTCAGGAGGCGAACATCCAAAGGCTGTCACCCGTCCAAGTTGGATCCATCGCATGCCACGCATGCCCTTCCAGGTAATGGAGGCCTGGGCTCCCAGCCCTAAATCACTTCCCCAATGGGAAGCGGCAGCGTATCGAGCCGCCCAATAGATGTAGCTATGTCCCACAATCATAACGTTCCATCGTGCCTCTGGCATCTCTCCACCTGAAAGACAAAAACAACCCCTACCTATACGTTAGGCAATTGTCTGACATATTTACTGTAACAGCCCGATGACCAACGACCCAACTGTTTTATTCGTCCAGCGTCATAACCCAAAGCTGCTGCTGTTGAAGCAGCCCCTATTCTAAAGGAATGTGTACCAAATCTCATACCCTGAACCCCCACTCTTCCCAGCGCCAAGTCGGTTAGATTCCAAAATTGATATTTTGTAAGAGGTGTACCATCCACATGTTGGAAAAAATAACCACAAGTGCTCCCCCGTACTTGAATAAATTGAATTACAGCTCTCACCGGGCATATTTTGTCTATGCTACAACGCCCCAACCTTACCTGTTCCCCTTTTCCTTGTTGGTCAGTCTTTGATCTCCTAATCCTAAGTATAACCTGACCATTATGACTCCACACGTCTTCCCACTGCAGTGCCAACCGTGAGCTATCTGTTTTACTTAAGGCTACTAACTCACTAATCCTCAATGCCCCAAAAAATGCTACCAAAGATGCTGCACGAAAAAGCACTTCTTCGTATCCATCCCTACATATCGTACTCCAAAGGTCTACCAGACTCCCTAATATCCCTGGTGATATGGGAGTCCTGTCATCCTTTGACCGTCCCCTCTCCCGAGACCATCCTTCAATCATCTTCCTAACTCTAAAATCACCCGACCAATCCTTCAGACCTTTCGCCTTCGCATGAAATTTCAATGCTGCTAACTTACCCTGAATGGTACCCGGGGCTAAACCCTTCCTATGTAATTCCACGATAAATTGCTGCACATGTTCAACCGGCGCCGGCCACATCTGTTCCAATCGGGCCCTACACCTAAATTCTGAAAACTCCCTCACTACCGTCTTGTATTTTGCACCCGTCCTTGGGGCCAAAGCCATACCTATCGCTCGCGACGCTTCCTCACGCCAATCTGCCAGACCTCTGCCGGAAGCACTTCTGGCAGATCCCTGGCTTCCGGTGCCAGTTCCCTGAAACGCTGGATCTGTTGGCGTGAAAGAGCGTCAGCTATCTGGTTGTCTATGCCAGGCACGTGCCGCGCATGCACCACCACATTATTCCGCAGTGCTTTTAATGTAAATGCCCGAACCAGATCCATAACCCTCTCTGAACATGATGTTAAGTTATTGATAATGTGCACCACCACCTGATTGTCGCACCAAAATCGCACTACCATATTGGCCCATTCCTCTGCCCATAACCAAAGCGCTCCCACTATCGGAAAAAATTCCAAAAACGTTAAATCCCTAGTAATACCTTGATGATGCCATTCGTCCGGCCACACCCCTGCACACCATCTACCATTAAAGTAAATTCCGAACCCAAAAGCCCCAGCAGCATCCGAGTTCACCTGGACGTCCGCCCTCAGGTTAATATCTGACCTCCAAAAAGAAACCCCATTAAATTGATCCAAAAACTGTTCCCATATGCACAGATCCTCCCTCATCCCCTTGGTTATCCTCGTCTTATGAAACGCTTTCTTCAATCCCGACATGGCGCTGGAAAAACACCTTATAAAAGCCCTTCCTGGCGCTACAACCTTACAAGTAAAATTCAAGTGTCCAACCAGTTGCCGCAACTCCCTTAAGGTTACCTTCTTTCTACCCCTAAAACTACAGACTAACTTCCTAATGTTTTCCAATTTGTCTTGTGGCAATCTTGACGACTGTTGTGTCGTGTCCAATTCAATACCTAAGAATGTAAGGGTCGTTGACGGCCCTTCCGTTTTTTCTTCCGCCAATGGCAGCCCTAGCTCACCTGCTAATTCCCTAAATGTTGCCAAAAACCGTAGACATCTCCCAGTGTTCGCCTGTCCACAAAACAAAAAATCATCCAAATAATGCGCTGTCAATGCACAGCCAATCCTCTGCCTAAGCAGCCATTCCACAAATGTGCTGAACTTTTCAAAGGCCAAACACGAAATCGAACAACCCATTGGGAGGGCCCTATCAACATAGTAATGGCCCTGAAACTGAAAGCCCAGCAAATTAAAATCAGCCGGATGAACAGGTAAAATCCGGAACGCAGATTTCACGTCTGCCTTGGCCAGTTCAGCATTGATGCCGCAAGATCTAACCATTCTTACCGCCTCATCAAATGATGTATACCTAACAGAACACAGCTCTTCCGGTATGGCATCATTTACAGACTCGCCCTCCGGATAAGATAAATGGTGAATTAACCTAAATTCCCCCGGTGTTTTCTTTGGGACAATTCCCAAAGGCGAAATCCTTAGATCGGCTAATGGAGGCCTAGCAAACGGCCCCAGGACCCTACCTTCACTAACTTCCTTGTTAATCTTCCTCAAAACCACCACTTCCATACCGTTTACTGACTTCAAATTCCTGGCAAAAAATGCCCTCCAAATACCCAAAGCTGGTATCCTAAAGCCATATCTAAAACTTGAGCGCAAGTATGTTGCATCATCCCGCCTAGGATAATGTAATAAGCCCTCTTCCAAAATATCAATTCTGATTGGCGTTGGTCCCCTTACCAGGAGGGCTGCCACCCCCTTCTGGCTTCCTACCTGAACCCCCTTGCTTGCCCTGTCGCTGTCCTCCAGCCCTGAAACAATTGGTTCTCGGGTGTTTTCCCCCACAAGTGATGCATTCGTGTTTGAACCTGCAGGGGGACTTGTTACAGGACCCTCTGTTGTTATATTCGTAGCAAGGCAGCCGGGGTTGAACCGTCTGCCCCGCCCCCTGGCGGGTACTGGAATTCCCTGCGAACTTAATGTTCAGGTGTCCACAATCGAATCTGTCACCCAGGTTCGTTTTAGCTGGCGACATATGTTGTAACCACAGCCCAGGGTGTACCTCGTCCCAACGAAGTTCTGGCCTGACGGCGCTCCTCATCCGGAATGCTTCATCATACCGTAACCAAGCCTGCCCCTCGAATTCAGCCTTCGCTCTACGCATTATGTCATAATATTGAAAAAGGGCAGAAGCCTTCCACGGTTGCATCTTTACTAACACCCCAGCATATATGGTAAAACCCGTAACCCAATTATTCCAATTTCTATCGGGTCTCTTTCGACTATATTTTTCTTTAATTTTTTCATCATCCTTGTCCAACTCCTTAACTTCATATTCCCTATTCAGGAGGTCATAGAAGTCAATATAATCGCCTTTCCAAATTCACTCCTTAATTGCTGGCGTCAGATGATCTCCTATCGGCGTACTGTAATCCGTGTAAGGCGTAGCTAAAAATGGAGCTGAATTGTAGCCCGTATTTGGTACGGAAGGGTGCTGTGTGACGCCCGACTCCCTACCTTCTTTTGCAGAACCCTGTCTGTCTGGAGGTATAAACGGCATACCCCAACCGCACCATTGCGGGGCAACCTGTGGCCAAAAACCCCCCTGCCATGGCATGGGGGATGCCATCCCCATGTTAGGAGAGCCTACAGGTTGTCGTTGACCATCACACCACGGCCAGAATACCCCTTGTGCTACTGTGTTGTGTGGGTCATCATACTCACCCCTCTTCTCAATCCTCCCGGCATCAGCAGCCCCTGGTGTGTATGTGGCTGGATCGTCATAGGGGTCGTACCCATACGACGGTTCTTCATCAGCTTCCACATTGCGTGTTGCCCCTTTCCTTCTACGCTTGTTTTCTCCTTTTCCACAAACCTCAGTCGATGTGCCTTCGCCTCCATCTTGACCTCCATGTTCACGACCCTGCTCAGACTCAAGCACATCCAAACGTTTTGTTAATTCGCAAGTAAGAGCCTTCAATTCCGCCTTACGTTTTCCTTTTGATTCCCTAGAAGACCGGCGAGGAGTACCTTCATTGCCACCAGGCGTTTTCCCTCAAATCTCTTTGCTTCCATGCTTGCCACCTTAGAATACAACTCCCGTAACATGGCCCAAGATTCATCCTCAGAGGATGATTGCGAGGGCGACTGCCAAATCGCCACCCGGCTCCGCACCGGGTCCTTCCCTTTCTTCCTACCACCACCCTTCTTAGGCAGCATCCTGGCAGTTTTGCACGTAACCCTATTTATTTATTTATTTATTTATTTATCTATTTATTTATGTATTTATTTGTTTATTTATTTCTTATTTATTTATTTATTTTATTTATTTCCAGTTCTGTGGGCCAGAATCCCCACTAATTGGCCAGCAATCCCACTTTTTTTTTTTTGAAAACGAAACTAAACCTCAAAATGGCCGCCGAGGTCCGGCCATGCGGCCGGGCTAAGCCTCATAAAATGGAGTCTGGCCCCCAACTAACCAACTTCAATCCAAACCGTGTTTTTACACCACCTTGTGCCGGGCTGAGAGATGATGCCCAATATCCCCCACCAAGCAGTCCCAGATTAGGCTCCAATGCCAGCCCCACGCCTTACCAGCCACTTAACCCCTTGCAAAGTTCAAACCACCCTTCCCCACAATTGAAGAACGCAGCTGCTGGCTACAGCCCCACGTGTAATTTCTCTCTCTTTTTTTTTTTAAATTCCCTATCCTCCCTCCGACAAAAATGGGCCCCTTCCCCTTAATCAAAACCAGCACCACCGCCTTCGCAAAGTTGGCCCCACTCCGCCTGGGCCCCACCAAAAGCCTGCAGGCCCAACCCAGTAATAAGGCCCTCTATGGGGGCAGCGCCGCCCGCGCCGCCCCGCCGCACAGCCCCACCCGACTCCCCCTTCGATCCCTCCCCACCGTCCCCGATGAACAGCCCAGCCGATACCCCGGAAGCTCCCACCAGCTCCCAACTGCAGGACTAGGCAGCGACGGGTAGCGAGGGGGGGAGGCGGGGGAGGGAGCGCCTAACAGCTGATGGTCGGGGCCGCAGGCGCGGCCCGCTCACCGCGCCGCCTCCCTGCGGCACCCAAGCAAGCTCCCTCCTGCCGCGCCAGAGAAGGGAAGGACCCAACTCCCAAGGTTTTCTCCTTTTCCCTCCAAACTGTTCCAAAATACAGGCTGGCCACCGCAAGAGCACTCCTCCGTCTCCGTCTGCCAGCAGCAAAGGGGCCCGTGTGACGAACCGGCGCTTCCTTAAATAGCGCCGGTTCACGCCAATAGACCCACGTGGCCCCTCGTCATCTGCGCTTCCGGAACCGGGGCAGCAAAACACGCTGCGGCTTACGGAGGCGTCTCCGCGCCCCTCTCCGCGCGTACGTTTCTTTCAAACACAATTCAAAAGTTGACGATAAGTGAGCTCCCCAATCAAATAAGAGAACAAGAGGGAAGTTTTATGATTAATCAGTTATTTACTTACTTATTATAAAAGTCATCTGTTTCCATCAGCTTAATGGGAACAAGCTATGCTGCTGTGGTTCTCACTATTTTACATATTTAGGGGAATTGAAATAGAAATTTTCCAACAGGAAATTACACCCATATTGCATTTGGACTATACGGAAACAGTCTTCATAAATTTCCTCATCTACTTGGTTCACCACATGAAACATGGGTATAGCCCAATATGGCTTCCAATGGATTTTTTCAACAACCTTTTTATAGGATATCATGACTCCAGCCTGTATTTTATGAAGAAAGCTTATTTTCAAGCATTTGTTGCAGTTTCTGCACTAAACATGCAGTCTCTTTAATTTAAAATGAAATCTTGCCTCCATTCAAATTTTAAGCAATTTCTAAAGTACAGAAGGATCTAGACCAGTGGTGGCGAACCTTTTTGGGCTCGCATGCCCAAACTGGGAAATAAAAACAAAAAACTGTGGCAGTGGTGGACCTGGCGGACCTGGAACCAGAAATTGAGGACCTGGAACCAAAAGTGGCAGTGGAAGGGAGAATCCCGGTGCGGAGGTTTATGTTTATTAACAATGGAGGGATTTTAATAATCCCTGGGTGTTCTCCTGAGATAAGGCTATTTTGCTTTTAATTTGAGAGTTTTTGTATTGATTTTTACGTATGTTGTGAGCATTCACAGCTGGGTCCTGTACTTGTCTACTCAGAAGTAAATACCATTGCCTTTTTCACTTAAAGATAGTGGTATAAGGCTGCATTCTATACTGATTTACTTAGGGGTAAGTCCCATTAAACTCAGTATGTTTTTGTCTTGTTTCTTAGTATTTTGCATTTTTTCAATATGTCCTGAAACAAAATGATTCAGTGAAACCCTGTGACAATGCTCCCTTTCTTATTAGTAAGAACCATACAATGACAAATAGATTATAGTAATATTCAATAATACTTGAGAGTTATTTTGCTGAAAAATCTGTTTTGATGTTTTCGAATTTATTATGGTAATTGCTCTGCTCTTTTACACTGTGTGAATGATTCACATTTTTCTTAAATTTCTTAAGAAATTAGGTAATATCTAAAACAATGGTTCCCAGTCTTAGGTCCCTAAATGTTCTTGGACTACAACTCTCAGAAATTCTGGCCAAGCAGCTTGTGGTGTAGGCTTCTTCTAGGAATTTTAGTCCAAGAACATCTGGAGATCCAAGGTTGGGAAACACTGCTCTCAAGCACAGATGGGTTTTTTTTTGGGGGGGGTTCCATTGAACATTGAACAGCAAGACTTAAAATCTATTCTCCATCAGTAAACACTTTGCTATTCACAAAGTCAACTCTCTTTTTCCAAGAACCCATATTTAAAAATGTAAGGATTGTTCTAAGACTTATGATAAAACATTCATGAACATGTGGGTGAGTTTACCACCATAAAAGAGACTTCACACACACTCTGATATAAAGAGTCATATTGCTAATTATAACATTTTATAGAACTGTGATGTGAAGAATTGAGTTAGGAGAAAGAAACAAGAAAGAACTGATTCATTGCTGTTAGTTATCCTTTGTTAGATATGTTTTGTCTTGATATTCTGTGAACAGCAACCTTTCCTCTCATTCATTAAGTTAGGAGTATTTCCTGTTTTGCTAGAATATAAATTCAGCACAGGAGTAGAATCTGTCATTTCTTTTTGTTCCAGTGCTTGTTATTATTCCACATCATTAGCAGTTTATCCTTGTCAGCCCAGTTCTGTAAGAGATTGCATTATTTCTACTATCATTCCTTTCTGTTTCCCTGTTTTGTCCTATGTGTCCCACACACCTCAAAATTCAGCTGACAAGGAGAATTTTGAAAATGTATTCCAGAATTGGAACATATTCCTTCAAGTTTTTGCCCTCATTCTGTTATGGCAATGCAGGAAGCTGATAAGATACTGGGGGGGGGGGGGGCTTTAAAAAGCAGCTTTGATATAAGACAGTATATGGATTAAATCAAGTCTGTATTAGTGCAGTGGTCTTATTAGGTGTACACAACCTCCTTCTTATGGAGAAAACCCACAAAAGAGAATATTGGTACAACTGTTTATTTTATTTATTTATTTATTTATTTATTCAATTTTTATGTATAATCACATAAATAAAACACTGCAAGAATCATGATTCAATTGTGTATTTTGTAACTTAGTTTGGTGAGTTATGTATCTGGCTGCAGAGCCAAGGATTGGGAGTTTGATTCTTAGATGTGCCTCCCAGGACTAGAGCCAGCCTTTGTACCCTTAGGCAAGCTGCATAATCTCAGGGTGTCTCTGGAAGTGACATCTGAGTACTCTACCTGAAAAACCTAGAAAGGGTCACCCTAAGTCAGACTTGACAGCACGCAATTAGTATTATTATTGTATGTAAAAAGGAGATGTTAAAAAACCTGAATGAACTGAATTATGCAACAAACTTCTCATGTGCGGCACTTCGTACCAAAGCTGGAATTTCAACAAAGAACATTGGAGAAATTAAAATTTATTGATTCTCTTTTGTAAACTAGATAATGACAATCCAGAACTCCAAGAACTAGACAGAAATTTAGACCAAGAGCATTTGAAAAGAATCTTTAAGTTATCCTTGCAGCTGAAATCTGATCAGGGAAATCATGGCAGGTGGCTCCCTTGCTGATCTGTACTGCTTCTGGCTGAAAGTGGAGAATTATTTGCTCTTGTAATGTATGTGAATGCCCCTTACATGTAATGTTTTTACATGTAGAAAACTGGCATATCAGGGAGAATGTTATATTAAACTAATTTTTCCTGACTTGCTTGGTTTACAGGGAATTTTAACAATATGAAAACTTGTACATGAAAGTGCCTTTTAAAGTCAGAAATGCTATGGTGCATCATGAAGGGCACTATAAAACTTTTTTCATTGCATCATTCAGTTGTAAGTGAATCTGTATGTGTCTGTGTCTGTGTGTGATGTGCCATTAACTCAGTTATAGAACCCTAATAGGACTTTCAACGCAAGTGTGATATTTAAGGAGCATTTTTATTAATTCCACCCCTTCCCCCAGTGATTTTCCATGGTCAAGCAGGGATTAAAACCAAGTCTCCTAAGTTCTAGGATGCAACTCTATCCACTATATCACACAAGATATTCACAATACTGAACTAACTTTAATAAATCATTAACAACCTGAACCAACAGAAAATACTGGAATAAAACTGGGTAAGTCAAAAAGTATGAAGAGTAGTTCTCATGTTTAACTCAAACAATCCTTCTGTTGAATGACTGGTTCCTTCTCCCATACTACCACACACAGAATTGTCTAATGAACACAAAATCAAACACAACTTTCAAGTAATATGTACTAACTGTTTCCCATTAATAACATGTTGCTGAGGTGGAGGAACACAAAACTGCAGCAATTATTCATGGTGTACAGTTATTGACAAGCAGTCCTTCAGACCTAATTACAATTTTCCATGGTGTTATGTGCATGTAACCCCATGGGCACATGCTATAAATCATTATGATCTACAAAGGGCATTGAAAAGGGCATGATCCTACTGGGATTCAATATGAGTGTCACATACTTCTTGCTTGCCTTTGCAGTGGCTTCTTTCCCTGGTTCTTTAAATGAATATAAATGAGGTCATGAACAGAGTTGTCACAGAAGGTTGTGACAGTTTGACCACACTGTCATCTCTCAGTTCAGCTATGAACTCACTGGATGACCTTCAGTGCACTGCTGTCTTACAGTCTCACCATTTGTAAGAGGGATCACCCTTCACCACTAAATTTCACATGTTCATGACAATCATTCATTACATGACCAATGGGTAGAGAAACAAGAATGGTCAGTGCAGCTGCTAACATCTTCCAGAGAAAAAGTGATTTAAAAATGCCTGGCAGCTAGTATCCTGGAGAAAGACTAAAAGAAACTCTTGCGTATTGGGCTGTTTTTCTGACATCTGCTAGTGAGACTACAGATATTCCAATGGACTTTGACAGTCTCTCCTGCTTTTATTGATCTACTGTCATCCAGCAAACTGACAATGAACAGCAAACAATTGGGATTTCTGGATTCTGTTTCTGGGGAAGCCTCACTTTCATTCTAAGTCTTTGTAATTTAGCATCTTGATTTGTTAATAGAGATAGCCCAAGACAATTTGCTGACTGAGGTACAAAGGAAAGTGATTAAACCTTATCCATTCATGCTTAGCGGACTGGCAATTGTATATTACTCCTATAGCAACAGGACAGTATCTTCAAGAGAGCTAAGGCAAGGAAGCAGAAGTGGAATACAGCGGGCTATGTGGTAAGCGAGCTGTCTTCCAAGAAAGGATGTCTGGAATGGGGATCAGGCTGCTGCTATCCCCAGAATCTGTTGCTCAGTGAATTTGCCTCACTATGTCTACTGATAGGGATGGCCCCAAATATTAACTGATGTGAGGCCAGAGTTCCCTGATTTGGACTTAACAGAGATATTGGAATTAATGTACTCAACAATGAGGAACAAACTGGGGGGGGGGCAGTTTGCGGTGGCAAAGAGAGCTGATTTCTATGGTTTGTACAGTCATGGAAAGATGTCTGAAGAAGGCAATACTCTTTTTTGGTCTGATGACACTGCAACAAGTTCACTATAAACTGTATTGGCATATTTTAAAATTCATGTCACAGCTAACATGCTAAGAGTTTTAATGCGCTCAGGAATAAGGTCAAAAACCACTTAAATTAAATCAGTAAGACTCCGGGTCTCCTTTATAATTTGTGAGAGAATGAGGGTGAACTGACATCGTCCCACTCATCCTGTTCCTCTTGGTTTAGCAGTTCTCCTCCTTTCAACTGTCATAAAACCAGCTGAAATCCATGCTAAATTGAGTGACTTAAACATGGCCAATGAAATGAGTAAATATTTTACTCAAGTGGGTAAAAATAATGAAATTGTATGATACATTTTACCAAAACAAAATCTTAATAAGGTACTTGTTTAAGTGCAGTTGCATAAGCAATGCATAAAGACAATCTTACAATATGGTAAATCGGGTAGAATTTTTCTTAATGAGCACCATTTTTATTATTTTATTGAATGTTACTATGCTGGAATAAAATGGAGTATCATTGCTGTTTCTAAGAATTCATAGAAACATAAGCTTGCATTCCTGCTAGATGGATATGTTGCCATCTCAGTTCTCACCACAGACATAATTTGCAGTGAAGAGTATTTTATTTTGTTTTATATTATTGGAGTTTTATCTCAAACATCCCATATGTCTCATACATTTATGATTTAAAGTACATCTTAAGCACTGTCACCTGCCTGGAGCAGGGCTTTTAGTCTAAAAGGCTAAACAAGGTTAGTGTTTCCCAATGGCCAGATAACAAAATCAATTTATGATCCATTGTAGCAGAAGTCATAGAGTTCTACAAGTGATTAGGAAGAAGGCAGTGCCCTGGGCAACAGCAAAGGAGCCCTGCTTGATAAAGTGATGATCATGGTTGGCAAATCTAGTAGACAGATTGAGAAGAACTGAGAAACTGTGGAAGATGCAGTATAATACTCAGGATTAGAGATGGGTATGAATCAGAAAAAAGGATGATTCATTTTGATTTGTGATTCATCAAGCTCAGCAAATCATGAATTACAAATTAAGGTTTTCTTCTGATGAATCAACAAATTGATCCATCAATTTGTTTTTTATCTTCAAATCCTGAAAAACAGCCCCCCCCCCCCAGGCACCTAGAGACAAAACAAATTGCAGGGAAGCTTCCTGTGACTTTTGTCTACAATCTGTATATGATTGGTGAAGTTTTGGACATCCAAGTTATACACTCACAAGGAGTGACCTCACAGGAAAGTTCTCCCCAGGTGCCTAGAGACACCAAAATCACAGAGAAGCTCCAATTGACCTCTACAATCATTCCAAGTTTGGTGAAGATTGGTTCCGATACATCCAAGTTATATACCCACAAAGTGGAAAGTGCTAGGAAAGTGCCGTTTAGCAGCTGGCTTGGGAAAACCCAATCTGCACCAAACTGAGAGATATTGTAGAGGAGAATCATGGGAAGCATCTCTGTGATTTTGGTGTCTCTGGGTGCCTGGGGGAAACTTTCATGGGGGGGTCCTCTTTGTGAGTATATAACTCAAACATCCGAAACCCAATCTTCACAAAACATGAAAAAAATTGTAGAGGAGAGTCAGAGGAAGCTTCCCTGCAACTTTAGTGTCTCTAGGTGCCTGGGCAGCCATTTTATAGCCCAATAAATCAACAAAACAAAAATTGCTAAAAATTCATTTGATTCGTATTTGTCAGGGGCATTGATTTGTATAAACACAAATTGATGAACTAGCAGTTTTTGAACAAAATTGGTGATTCTTTTTTAAAATTCATGCCCCTCTCTACTCAGGATTAGAGAGTGGCAAGAAGGCTCTCAGAGTGTTGTGTTGCTTTTAATAAGCACTGCCCCAAAGTTACATATTTCTTCATAAATTTGACAATAGGACCTTGACCTGTAAAATATTCAAATATGGGAGAAAGTGAAATTGACAGGCTCATCCAGCTACCCAAAGGATTTTGATTATGTCATTTAAAAAAAAACTGTTGCCAAAATCTTATTGTTGTTTAACACTGGCATAATACAAGCAGCATAACTTTTGGCAGTGAATTACTGCCTGTTATGAATTCAGGGTGGAACTTATGGCAATTTGCCTTAAAAACTTACAGTATCTGTTTTATGTTCATGAGCACAAGGAATGAGATTGTGGTCTTTGTTGGAATCCTTTTAAAAAAAATTAATATTTATTTATTTATTTTCCTTATAAAGGTAGGGTAAGGTAAGGGCCAGCTGGGATAAGGGTACCCTCGGAGGGGGTGGATTTGAATGGATACATTACAAATCAATATTTTTCATAGTAATCCTATACTGTACATTCTCTTCTAGAAATAGTTCCACATAGCATAAAAAATATAGACAGTGTGCGAGAGGGAAAAATCAAATTCAGACAGATATATTGTTATTTTTAATTATTGATTATGTAGCTGATAGTCTTTATCCATCATTTATTCTCTCTCTTATGCAGCCACATATATATAACTATGTATCAGTCCACTATTCTATCTATCTTGTAACCATGTATATAATTGCGACCAAATTTTCTAATAGTCTTTTTTCTTTTTTGCATCTAGCCAGTCTGACAGTATGCCCATTTCTGCGGTTTCAAGTATTTTATCTATCAATTCATCTATTTGTGGTGTTCTAGGTTCCTTCCAGTATTTTGCAAAAACAATTCATGCTGCTGTTATAATATGAATAGTTAAATATGATTTTTCAGAGTCTAGTACACCTGACAAGATATTTAATAGGAATAGTTCTGATACCATCGATACTGAAGTTTCTAATATTTCTTGTAGCATCTGATTCACTTTATTCCAGTAACTTTGGGCATCTTTGCACATCCACCACATGTGATAAAATGTTCCTTCTTTCTGTTTACATTTCCAACATATATTTGAAATCTGGGTGCTTATTTTAGCCAGTGTTGTGGGGGTAATGTACCATCTGTAGAACATTTTGTATATATTCTCTTTAAATATAACAGATTTAGTTAATTTTATATTTTTTTTCCAAATTCGTTTCCATTGATCCAGTTCAATATTATGTCCTACATTCTGTGCCCATTTAATCATATATGCTTTTACCACTGCATCTTGTGTTTCAAAATCTAACAGAAAATTATATAATAATCTTATCCATTTTCCCTCTGATTCTAGAAGAATTATGTCAAAAGGGGTATTTTCTAGGTAAAGCCCTGTTGATTATCTTTAGCAAACCTTGATAATAATTGTGATCACGCCCACCAATCCATTCCAATGCCTTGATCTACCTCTGAAACTTCATGCATTGAATATGGCTGGTTCAGAATTTCCTGTTGTTGTTTTGATAGTTTAATGTGGTTTTTCCTTTGGATGTACTCTTTCTGTTTCGTGGATGGCGTGCATTCTTCTGTATACAACTTTGTATAGAATTTCTCCACAATTTTCCTGAGTTCTCTAGGTCCCATGATGAGTTCTCCTTTTTTTGTTTCTGAGGCTTAAGATATATATTTTGTCCTTTCCTTCTTTAGCTTATATGCCAGCCATCTCCCTATTTTATTGGCATTTTCAAAATATGTTTGTTTTGTAAATTTTAATTTATTTGCCAAATCCTCAGATATTAAGATATTCAGTTTATGTTGTGTCATCTGTATCTTCTGTTTTAATTGTGTCGCTGTTGGGTTTTGTTTCAGTTGTGCCTCCTCTTTCTTCAGTTCTACCTCAAGTTCTTTATATTTTTTGTTTCTTTCTCTCCTCTTTGCTACTGTAATTCATATAGCCATGCCCCAAAACACTGCTTTGCTGGCTTCCCAAATGGTCTGTGATAACATTCCCTGTATTATATTTCTTTGAAAGTAATCCTTCATCACTTCCCTAATCGTCATCACTACTTCCTTGTCTCTCAGTATATTAGTATTCAATCTCTATTGTGATGGTTTTTATTGGTCTGGATCTTCAATGTAACTGTGCAGTGATCTGAAATTTTCTTGGGTAATATTTGTGTTTCTTGTACCTTGTCCATCCATGTTCTAGAGATCCAGCGTAAATCAGTTCTTGACTATGATTGGTGTCTGTTTGAATAGAAGGTATAATCTCCAGATTTTGGATAGTTTGTTCTCCATGCATCCACCAGATCTAATTAATTTGCCAGTAAAAGGAATGCTTTAGGAATTAATGTGCATTTTTCTTTTTTATTCACTTTAGTAGAATCCAAGTCTCTGTCAAAGACCTCATTAAAGTTGGGAATATTATTTTTGGCATCCAATGTGGAAGGGAAAAAGAAGAAAGAGGTTGCAATCTATGTAAAAGAAAGACTCCAACCAAAATTAATATATGCCTCTGAAGATGGAAGAATAATTATGGTTGAGGTTTCTAAAGGAAATGAGAGAATACTGGTTGTTAACATTTATGCTCCCAATGATAATCAGAAAGCCTTTTTTGAAAAACTTCATAAGGAAACAAGATTTAGAGATTATGAGGAATGCTGCTCTTGCACCCCCCAGTTCTTCTTCTGAGTCTTCAGCCTATGCTTCCTCCTCCTCTCTCTACATTTTGGGGCCCTCTTTGCCAGTCTTTCCTCTTCTGAGTCTTTCCTCATGTCTCCAAATTGGTTCAAAAATTGTTCAGCCTTCATTGTCCAGTTTATATAGTACCTATTTGCTAGAAATTCAAATGTTAATCCTTCTGGAATTAGCCATCTGTAGGTAATTTTATTTGTTCTTTAAAAGGTGGATAATTTCTCATACATTTTCCTTTTATTTCTTATTTCCCAAGGGATATGTTTCAATGCCTTCAGATTCCTTCCATCTCTTACATATTGTTTATCTTGCTTTACTTTCAGAATTTTGTCTCTATATATGGTTTTAATGAATCTAATTTGGACTTCTCTTGGGAGCTTTTTTTAAATAAATACTGAGGAAGTTATTTTGGCCACATCTATATTCCACTTAATTTCATTCTTCTCACAGTTTGCCCAGTCTGATAATAAATCAGTTGTAACATCTCAGAGGTCTTCATTTTGAGTTCCTGGTACATTCTGTATTCTCAGAATATGTGATGCATTCTCTATCTGGATCTGAGTAATTCATGTCTCATGTTGGTTTTGTCTGGTTTCAACGTTTCCTAAGTCCTTCTGAAGTTCTATTACTTTCTTCTCCATTTTCATTGTTGATCTTACTGTCTTCTGTATTTTTTAATTTTGCTGTGTCACATCTGCTTTCATTTGCCCCAGTTGTAAATTTATGTCCTCCTGTTGTTTTGAAAGCTCAGACACTTTAATTTTCAGGGCTAAAATGTCAGACTTAATTCCATCAAACTTTCTATCAAAATGGGCTGTCTGTTGGCTGAGCATGGTGCTCATGAGCTTCTCAAAATATTCTTTCATTAATAAAGAAGACTGAGACTGAGATTGCATCAATCTCAGTGGTGTAGTTTCTGGTGTCGGACTTCCTTTCCCCAGCTTAAACAGAGATCAAGCAACCAACAAATAGGGATCGCCCAATATACATTGAATCAAACAAAGAGTCAATGTTATTAATGAAGAGGGGAAACTTCCCTTGACCACCTCCAAACAAGAAGAATATATCCTAAATATAATTATAGTAAATATTACTCCACTTCACAGGAGCTATTTATGTCTAGATTTGACAAAAGAAAAAGAAGAGATAAAGGTCAGCTAATTCAGACTTCTGGACACCTTTGCAGACTTTGAGTAGAGAAAGATAAGGTGAGAAGAGAAGCTCCTTGTCTCTTCCAGCATCGCCACGGAGTTTCAGGAACAGCAGGAAAATAAACCCCAAAAAACTACTTTTTCATCTCCTCCCCCAACCATGCTCAACAAAACAAATGAAATCAAGAAGAAAGAAAAATAGAATCCCATCTATTCCCTTTTGTAATCCACAGGGGTGTTGCTTTGTTTATGAGCAACCGGCATTTTCTACTTAAATCTCTATTTAAAATCTTAAAAGATGACGCTGTTCAGGTGCTACATTCAATATGCCAGCAAGTTTGGAAAACTCAACAGTGGCCAGAGGACTGGAAAAGATCAGTCTACATCCCAATAACAAAGAAGAGCAGTGCCAAAGAATGCTCCAACTACCATACAATTGCACTCATTTCACACACTAGCAAGGTTATGCTCAAAATCCTACAAGGTAGGCTTCAGCAGTAGGTGGACTGAGAACTCCCGGAAGTACAAACTGGATTTCAAAGGGGCAGAGGAACTGGAGCCCAAATTGCTAACATGTGCTGGATTATGGAGAAAGCCAGAGAGTTCCAGAAAAACATCTACTTCTGCTTCATTGACTATGCAAAAGCCTTTGACTGTGTGGAACACAGCAAACTAAAGAAATGGGAGTGCCTGACCATATTATCTATCTCCTGAGAAACCTATATGTGGGACAGGAAGCAACAGAACTGGATATGGAACAACTGATTGGTTCAAAATTGGGAAAGGAGTACAACAAGGCTGTATATTGTCCCCCTGCTTATTTAACTTATATGCAGAATACATCATGCAAAAGGCTGGACTGGAGGAATCCCAAGTCGGAATTAAGACTGCCGGAAGAAATAACAACCTCCGATATGCAGATGATACCACTCTGATGGCAGAAAGTGAGGAGGAATTAAGGAATCTTGTAATGAGTATGAAACAGGAGATTGCAAAAAATGGTCTGAAGCTCAACATCAAAAAAACTAAGATCATGGTCACTGGTCCCATCACCTCCTGGCAAATAGAAGGGGAAGACATGGAGGCAGTGACAGATTTCACTTTCTTGGGCTCCGTGATCACTGCAGATAGGGATAGCAGCCACAAAATTAAAAGACACCTGCTTCTTGGGAGGAAAACGATGACAAACCTCGACAGCATCTTAAAAGCAGAGACAGCACCCTGCCAACAAAAGTCCGCATAGTCAAAGCTGTGTTTTTTTCCTGTAGTGATGTATGGAAGTGAGAGCTGGACCATAAAGAAAGCTGACCGCCGAAAAATTGATGCTTTTGAATTGTGGTGCTAGAAGAAGCTCTTGAGAATCCCTGGACTGCAAGGAGACCAAACCTATCCATTCTGAAGGAAATCCACCCTGAGTGCTCACTGGAAGGACAGATCCTGAAGCTGAGGCTCCAATACTTTGGCCATCTCATGAGAAGAGAAGACTCCCTGGAAAAGACCCTGATGTTAGGAAAGTGTGAAGGAAAGAGGAGAAGGGGATGACAGAGGATGAGATGGTTGGACAGTGTAACTGAAGCTACCAAGATGAATTTGACCCAACTCCGGGAGGCAATAGAATACAGGAAGGCCTGGCATGCTCTGGCCCATGGGGGTCACGAAGAGTCAGACACAATTAAACAACTTAACAACAAGAACAAGAACCATTTTCTACTTTCATCTCTCTACAGGACATATTGGTTTCTTCGGGCATAAATAAACTTCAGGTAGGTGTAGGCACAATCTAAATGACTAGAGTTGTGAGAATGTTCAATTACATTCAATAATATCCAGCAGGTCTCTAAGAAGGAACTTTGCAGACAGATAGTTCAGCAATTCATCAGGATAAAAGTCTCTTTTAATGAACCTCTGTATTCCCTCCCATCCTCTTCAGCTGTCCACTTCTGAATGCTTTCAGTGTTCAGTCTTACAGCCTACTACTTCCACCTATCTTTAGATATCACAGTAGATTTCCAAGTGTTCAGCTCAAATGTAGTAATAAAAATAAATTTGCTTACAGTGAAGTCTGTAAATCTAGGGTATAATTGTGTATCCGTTCTCCCCCAGCCTTCTGGACTGCATCAATTTGTCAGACCTGTATGGAGTCCTGCCAAAGAGAGTGCCAAACTTCTGGGATAGGGAGGTAGCTCAGGGCTGCCCCCCCCCCATGTTCTCAGATGGTGCTTCTCTTCTTTGGATAAATTTTCCTCTCCTGGAAAATTTGATTAGGCTGTCTCAAGCCTACAGAACTTCCATCAGCAGTTACAATCGAGAGAGAGCTCTCAATTTGCAACCTCCATCCATCTTGGCCCCACCTCCCTTCTTAGAATCCTAATATTGTATTTTAATTGCCCCGATTAAGGTTAGCACTTAAAAAAAAAAAGATCGTTATCTTTTACAGTTTTCTGGACATCCAGGTTTACCATGATCCTCTCTGTAGAGAGGCATTTTATTTTTTTTTAAGGTACCTATTGAATTTCATCAGTGCAGATGGATATGAAATTTATTTGGTTATATTTTAAATAAGAAATTACTACAACATTCTCAATGTAATGATGCAAAGAATTTGGAAAGCTTTTTAAAAACTGAATTTGAGGGCATATAAACATGGGAGATTCTTCTGTATCTACTAAAGATGATACCAAAATAGCTGTCCTCTATAAATATCTCATGTGAAATTTTAATGTGCAATGGCTTATTCATACATGTATCTCATCAAGACATCTTGAATGTGTGAATGAGCCAACACAAATAGAAAAACACAGACAGAACTTTCTGATCACCAAATATTTTGAACTGAAATATATGCATATACTTAGTTGCTGGGATGCAACAAGTCAAATAGCAAGTCATGGGAAATCAAGTCATGTAAAAATGTTTGTGAATTGGCTCCAGGGAAGCCCCCAGTCCTGTTTTCTCACAGTTCTAAAATCATGGAATTGAAATGTCACATCAAAGGACTAGAACCTTACAGAGAACTCTAGGATATGATCAACACCTCTGATTTCTTGCTCCCAAAACAAAACAAAGAAAAAGCTAGTGTTTGTTTATTTGTTTGTTTTTGCCATTGCAGCTGTGTGTTCTAAGCAGGAAGCATGCTACATTAAGTACTATCATTAGATACTCCAAAAGTGAGAGTTCAAATGTTGAAACAAGATACAACAGCTATTCAGCTTTCCAGATATATATATATTGCTGGCTATGCCGTCACAGGGGTCATGATGCAAATAAAGCAGATAACACACTTGTGGTATGCAACCATGTTTCAAATATGAATTGATGTCTGTGCTATAATATGGGAAATACTATTTACAGTTAAGCACCATGAGACAATGGATCTGGTCTGAAAACAATAAATAAAAATGGAATACTCTTTACAAAATAGATGCCCTAAATATGCAATGACAGTATGTGGAAGCAGAAATATCAGTTGAAAGCAGAGGTGGATTTTATAGCAGTTTCCTCTGCTGTATAATTGTTTTCAATGACTGAGCATAGGATTAGAGTTTTGGTTTCGGAAGCTATCATTTTGTATCAAGAAGATGTATCTGCTTAGCTCATGCATCAGAACTGGCAGGAGTGAAATGCAGAAATAGTAAAATTCCTAGCAGTGACATCTATATATAATAATATATTTCATAATATAATACAAAAAGGCCAAAATCCTATGACATGGTTACACCAGCACAACACAAACAGCATGATTTTTGGAGAAAAACTGCCTCAAGTTAAGAAATCACCATAGATGGTATCTGTTGTGTGTGAAGTGTCTGGCTATGAAACAGGTAATATTTATAATTATTTCTTAATGTGAAGCGATCTGCGTACAAAAGTTCCACCACCTGTGTTATGCTGCTCTAACTTTCCAAGAGTTGGCTAATATACTCTGTTTTCATATTGGAACTTGTTTATTTTAATACACATTAAATATATTTTAGCTTTTGGGCTAAAATGTTACAGGCCAAATATTCAGTTTTAACCTGAAGGGTATCTTAATTATACCTGACTATCCACACAACACCTATTTAGTGAAAATTAACACAAGTATGTTAATTGTGAAATTCCATGTTTTCATACTATCTGAAATGTTGGTCATTTACCTTCTTCAAGCCCACTGGAGAATAAAAACAGTTTTAAAATGGATGTCAAACTTCCTTCACAAAAATCAGTTTACTTGAGTAATGCTTGACTGTATTTGAAACCAACTCTGTCTGATTGTATTCCCCGTAGTATGCTGGGGGGAAATTAGTAGACTTGAAGGCTGCCATTCCATATTATAAATAATGTGTGTATCTCTGCCACTGGGCTTCTTAAAAATATGGTTTAAAACACCATTTAAAAATTAATTATTTTAAAAGAAGAAAACTTTAACAATGATCATATCTTTGATCAGCCAGCCTTTATGTGCCTGTTGGCAAACAGTGCAGGATATACAAACTATTTTACTGCAAGGGATTACAATGAAACCTGTCAATTGTGAGCATCTTTCTCTCACTCTGCAGATCATTATTTTAATAGTCCTATGAGGAAAGCCTGGAATCTGGCATGTCTAGCTTTCAGAAAAGATTGAGTGACATGATATGATAGCACTCTTTAAATACTTGAAAAATTGTCATAGAGAGGAGAGGAAGGAACTATTCTCAATCATGCTAGAGGAGAGGACATGAATGAATGGGTGCAAGTTACAAGACGTCAGCTTTAGACTGAATATCAAGAAAAACTTTCTAATTGTGAGAGCAGTATGACAATGGAACCAATTATCTTGGACAATGTTGAGCTCTCCAATACTGGAGGCATTCAAGAAATAGCTAGACAGCCATCTGTCAGATATACCTCAACATGGATTCCTACATTGAGCAGAGGGTTGCATTTAACGACCTTATAGGCCCTTTAAACTCTGTTATTCTATGATAGTCAGTATCTATCTACCCCACATGGGGAGTACTGTTGGTGCATTTTGTTAGGCACAAGAATAGAGATAACATTGCTTTTTTTCATTACTGTTGAAAAAGATTGATACTTTGCTGTCTTCTCTCCCCTACCTTCCTCTTAATGTAAAAACATTAAGTTAGTGTAGCTCTATCAGGTGGCTGACTTGCTAAGGAATTCTCAGCTTCTTTTCCTCTTTGCAGCGTAAACAGGATTTGTGAAGCATAAACTATATTTTAATCTTTTGAAGTGAAGATGCTAATCTGAAACCTGCTGTTGGCTTACAACCAGGCTCCTGCCAGCTCTGATAACAGCTCATGATTTACGATTATTTAGGATGGATTGAGATGTCAGTTCAAGACTCTGGCTTCAGGTTTCCTTACCTAATGGAAACTAGATGAGAGTTTACACTTTGCTGAAGCTTGCTCTAATAAAACTTATTTGTGTGGCTAAAGGTGTTCTTTCCTTTCAACAGTAATCTTTCTTCATTCTTTCCTACAGTTGCTACAGAGGAAGTGAAGGCTTATATGGCCCTAACCTCTTATAACCTTCCATTATCTCTGTAGTTTCACTGCAGACTAGAGATGGGCACAAATCAGAAAAATGGTGATTTGTTTTGATTCGTGATTCATCAGGGTCAATGAAGCACTAATTATCAATTTATGATTTTTTTTCTGATGAATCAATTTGTCAATTCATGTTTGCTTATAAAACCCTATAAAATGGCCCCAGAAGCACCTAGAGATACCAAAATTGTAGGAACGCTTCCCATGACTCTCCTCTACAAGCCCTGCAAGATTGATGAAGTTTGGCTTTCAGACTCCCCAGTTATATATTCACAAGGAGGATCCCCACAGGAAAGTTACTCCCAGGTGCCTAGAGAAACCAAAATCACAGAGAAGCTTCATTTGTCTTTCCTCTGCAATTGGTCCAAGTTTTGGTGAAGATTGAGTTTCAGATCAAGACATACACCCACAGAGTGCTCCCCCCAGAAAGTGCCCTTTAGCAGCTGACTTGGGGAAACCAATATGAAAGGTTTGTAGAGGAAAGTCAGAGGAAGCTTCCCTGAAATGTTGCTGTCTTTATGTGCCTTGGGAACTGTTTTATAGCCAATCAAATCTACAAATCAAATATTGCTTTAAAAATCATTGTTTCATGAAAGTAATTTTTGAACAAATTTGGTGATTCATTTTTAATTCGTACTCATCTCTACTGCTGACTTGTAACTAAGCATGCATGAGGAATTGAGACTACAAAATAATCTGATTTGCACCTACTGAATCTATGTGCTAGTGTAGTTCTTCTCTCTCTTCTTTCTCTCTCTTTTTATACACCTCTGTGTGTGTGTGTGTGTGTGTGTGTGTGTGTGAGACTGTGTAAACATGAATACTGACAATATTTTAGTTGCTAGTTTGTACAGTTTTTGAAAATCAGACTTTCACACAGAAATGGGATGGAAAGATCTGATAAACAACATATACAAAAGAAACTTGAACCACAAATTATTTGTTTGTTTTTACCCCGCCTTTCTCCCCAACAGGACCCAAGGCAGTATACAAGGACAATATTTTAAAAACTGGAAAAGTAAATATATGAATATTGAAAAAGAATTAAGCAAATATCATAAAATGGTAAATGAAATAAATATTAAAAACACATTTAAAAGCTGCAAAGCACCACAATATCCTTTGAAAATCTCCTCTCAGACTGCTAATCACTAAGGAAAAGCCTGTCTGAAGAGAAAGATCTTTGCCTGCTTGTGGAAGGACAGCAAAGATGGGTCAGCTTGGCTTCCTGTATATAAAATTGACCTTTATAGGATGATTTGACCTTGCGCAGAAACATATGATACACATACCAGGTTCATACTGTTACATGCTAGTTCACACATTATTTTATGAACCAGCCAAAGGCATGTGGAATTTCCTCACTTTGGGGGAGGTCATATAGCCAATTCAAAATCATTTGAAGGCTATATCCTTCTGTCTACTAACTTCTGCAGTTGTTGCCACTGCCTATGGTGAAGGAAAATGCTAGAGTAACCCCACCAGCAGACTGTGAAACATCTTGCAGAATGCTCCACAGGTTCCTGCTGTGCTCCTGAGTAGCACTACTTGATTCACGTAGCTGAATGCTGGCTGCTCTGTAGCAGCATGTAGAGAGTGAGCCATGGAACAGTGAATGAGGAGTCTTCTCTTATTCAATCTCACTGCAGATGAGGTTTACTTGTTCCCACACCACACCACACCCCCACCACCCTCTGGAAGTAAGATGCTGGACAGGTTTCTGACCCCCCCCCAGCCCCAAAGTAGCCTAATAGAATTAAAAGGTCTTGTGTTGGTTTCAGTTGTTTGGAAGAGCGTATGATGTATAGCTTGTAGCAGTAGTACCTGATTTGGAGATGAATTCAGCTTCAGGTTGTATGAGAGAGTTTTTAAAAGGCTTCAAGTGTCATGTTGCTCACCATTGCACTATGCGTTCAGAAGTCTCTGGATTACTGTGACAGCAGTTGCCAGAGCTGATCATTGTAGATATCTCATAGATAGCATTGCCCCATCTCTTTCAATGCCATATCCCAGCCACCCTAGCTTTCATGTTCATCCTAAGACTTCCTTTCTGAACAGTGCTGCTAGGAAAAAAATAAACCTCATGCACCTGCTTTGCTGAAGACTAGGAGGGATGGCCTGCTTCTCAAAACCCTTACTCATTGGGTAGACTAAAACTAAATTTTTAAAAAATTGAATAAATCAAAATATGCAGTAATCAAGGCTAACATGCACATATAGAATATCCAGGCTTGATGTTGCAATGTCTGCCTGCTTAGATCTCTTTAAAAATAATTTCAGGAAAAACATTATTGGCTATTGACTATTCACTGTTATAGAACAGTATGAAAAAAATCATTATGCTAGCTGTGAGGTTTGGGGAGTTGTAGTCCAAAAATCACTTTTCCAGCCTCTGGTATTAACTAGCGTGGGCAAAGAAGGAAGAGGATTGAGGCCTTCATGTCCTGCTTATGAGATTTCTGGACTTTGTGCAGATAACTACTGCAAAGTAGATGCCACATCTGATGGGCCCTTGGTCTGGTCCAGTAGCTTTCTTGTGCTCTCAAGAAAATTGTCTTCTGAATAAGACCTGAGCAGATAGTGTCATCTAAAACAGTATCCCATGAATGTTAATGCATTTGATCTATAATTCAGCTGACATTTTCTTCTTTCAAAATAAGTATTTTAGAGAAAAGCAGGGAATTTGTGTGCTTTTAGAAATAAAGCATAGCTCCTTGTAAGAAATATTTATCCACAATATAAGGTAGTTGGAGGGTTCCATAACTACAGTTACTTAGTGATGTCAAGAGATATACTTAACTTTAGAAAATCAGTTTATTTGTTTTGTAAATTATGTATTTCTGATGTCCAGATGTGACTGATCTTCAGATAGGACCTTTCTTTAACAAAAAAGCTCATAAAGATATGAAGGTTGAGGAAAAAAATACAAAAATCTGGACTGATAACCCCCAACAGCTTTTTTCCAGTTATTTTTTTGCAGTTTTTCTCTACTTTTGAAAAAAACTTGAAAAAGAAAAAAGAAAAATAGAATAATGCATTGGCATATGCCATCTGATGTCTCTTTAGACCTTTAGATGGACCAGATTCCCAGCTCTTATTTTACAGATAAAGTCAGTCCCTACTCCTTGTAGGAGCCAGAACATGAGGTCAAACATGCAGTGAGGGACCCTGTCATTTGTTTTGTGAGGAATGAGTCTTTCAGTGTGTTTAGCCAGTATGTGGGGCCATTGGTTTGTGATCAACAGTTTCAGGACCTTATGGATGTATTAGGTGACTCATCTTCTCTCGGTGCTCAGTAAATGTAGCACTGTTAAGAGAACCTTCTGCTTTTGCAGGCAAGCCTGTTTCACTGAGCTGCTTGCATTCAGTGCAGAGAGAGTACTGCTCAGCAGAGTGAATGGAGGGCAGAGGTATGTGCAACAAAATAATGTTGCTTGCACCATAATAAAATATTAATATTTGAGGTACCATGTACCCCACTGTCTTTGCTGCCCCAAACTCATCATGGCAATATTATGCAGAGCTTGCAAATGTTAACTCCAGGCATCATTTCAAGTTCTGTTTCCTTTCACATTCTTCTTCTTAATTTCAAGATCTTTCCACTGGTATGAAATAATCTGTAAAATTGCGGAAGTTATGAGTTAAAATGGACTAAGCAGTTTCTCAGGCATTTGCATCACACCTGCTCTGACCCAGTGCAACATATGCAGGTATTCCTCATACGAATAGGATCCTGTTGTATCCACCCACCCTGTAGATTTGTTGTAAGCTGCCTAGAGTGGTCTTAAGTGACTAGATAGGTGGGATATAAAATAAATAAATAAATAAATAAATAAATAAATAAATAAATAAATAAATAAATAAATAAATAAATAAATAAATAAATAAATAAATAAATAAATAAATAAATAAATAAATAAATAAATAAATAAATAAATAGATGTTAAAGATAAGGCACCTACAGTGGGGTCTCGACTTAAGTAATTAATCCGTATTGGAAGGCAGTCCGCGGGTCGAAAAGTTCGCAGGTCGAATATTCATTCCCCATAGGAATGCATTGAAAACCATTTAATCCGTATCTGCTTTTTTCCGTCCATAGAAACTAATAGGAAGCTGCTATTCTGCATTCTACTACTAGAGGGGGATTTTTTTATATATTTTCTTAGGTCAAGAAAAGTTCAGGAAAGGAGGAGGGAGGTAAGGAACAGTTTGCAAAGCACCTTTGAAATTGTCTTTTCACCTTGAAGCACCTTTTCAGCCAAGACAAGCCAAGACAAGGGGGAAAGGGGGGAGCAAAGGAGGGAGGGAACACATTTTAAGCCAAGCACCTTTCAACAACAGAACACCTTGAAAAGCACTTTTCAAACAAGCCAAGCCAAGTGCCTTTTGGGGAAAAGGGGGGGCAGCAAAGGAGGGAGGGAACCTTAACCCCCCCACACACACACACAGCAAGGCACAGAACCCAGCAACCATTCCTCCAGCACAAAAAAACCTGCCTTCCAGAACAAACACCACATCTCTCTCTGCCTAGAAAAGTCCTCCCAGTCTCGGTCCTTCTTCCCCACTCCTCTGTGTCAGTCTCTCCTCCCTTTGAGCTGGTCTCTTGCCTCAGTTTAGACCTGGCTTGCCGGGGAACTTTGCTCCAGCACTCGGTGGTGGTGGCGGCCAGATTCCTTGCCCAGGTGCAGGTGAGGGGGAGAGAAGAGACGGCAGGGGAGGGGAGGAAAGTCAGGCAAGACATGGGTGGCCATGGAGGGAAAGGGGCTCCCTGACACAACGATGGAGGGAGGGGAAGCAGCCACCTGACCTACCCTCCTCCTCCCAGGGGATTTTGCTTCTCCTCCCGGGAGTCCGAGCATGGCTACGATCACGTGGCTTGGCTCCATGCAGTGGTGGCAGCCAGATTCCTTGCCAGGGTGCATGTGAGGGGGAGAGAGGAGACGGCAGGGGAGGCATGGGTCGGCATGGAGGGAAAGGGGCTCCCTGTAAAGAGGCAACGATGGAGGGAGGGGAAGCAGCCATGAGGGACCTGACCTACCCTCCTCCTCCCAGGGGACTTTGCTTCTCCTCCCGGGAGTCCGAGCATGGCTGCAATCACGCAGCTCGGCTCCCTGCAGGCGGCGGAGGGGAGACCTCTGAAATGCCTTCCAGGGCTTCTCCGCCGCCTTTGGAGGCATCTTGGAGCTCCCCCTCCACCACCAATAGTGGCTCCAAAGCACTATCAGCAGTGGGAGGGACCTCCAAGATGCTTCCCATGGCGGCGGAGAAGCCCTGGAAGGCATCCAAAGGCATGACCTACGGCCTATGGACTGGAAGGGGGAGGCGGGGAAAGCGTCGAATTTGAATTGGGCGCTTTCCCCACCTCCCTCTTCTGGTCCATAGGTCGATTCTCCGGCCGCAATTCGAAGTGGAATTTTGCAGCCGGAGAATTCTGTAAGTCGAAAAGTTCGTAAGTGGAGCCAGAAATAAGTCGAGACTCCACTGTATTAGAGAAAGAGAGAGATCAATCTTAATTTAGCAAACATGGGTGCACACATGGGATCTGAAAGCAGATGTTTAAGAACCAAGCACTCAAAGTCATCTACCTGGATAGTTATCTCAGTTTCAGTTTCTTCCAAATTCATGGGTGTGGGTGTAATCTTTCTCCTTAAATACTAAGACATTCAGCAAACAAAATAAAATGCCATGGAATTCTTATCCACCCTAGTTGTGTCCACACAGAGACAAGATTGGGGAGAGAACAATCTGTTTCAAAAGATGACAGAAAGCATGGCTAATTCAGACTAACTGTGCTTAAAAGATCCAAGGCCTGGGACTCTAGCCTTCTGCTCATTGGAGGGAGAAAACTGACTTTGCCAACCGACAGCTCCATAGATCACTTTAAGCAGTGCAAAGAAGATGCTAGCTTCAAACACAGCCCTTCTGATAATAACAATACTTTTCAAAAAATTGAAAGATATGACATTCATATTTTTGTTAAGTGAAGTGATATAATAGAGTTAATACCTAAAGTGTACAGTGTTTTTTAGCATCTAAGATTGCTAAGTGACAAATGATCTCATTACTTTACAGAGGAAATGCACAAATATTTTCTGTAATTTAAGATGGAAGATCTCCAGACCAAAGACACCAGTCTTGTGCCTAGAAGTCCCATACAGCATACTTCTTATACAGGAGTAAAATATGTAAACCAGAATTGAAAAGATTAGACAGATCACCCTCTTCATTCAGTTTCACATATTCTTATTGTGACGAATGCCCACATCACTCATAGCTGCAGCTCAGTGGCATGAGCCTATGAGAGGACTGGGCGGGTGGGATCATTCAGTCAGTTAGTCAGTTAGTCAGTTAGAGAAAGAGTGAGGTATAAAGGAGAGAGGTTGAAGAGCAAAGAGTGTCACGTTCCCGGGGGTTACAACAGCCGAAGTCCGATAAACCAGTCCAGGGTCAAGAATACCAAGAATGCAAAGCCAATGTCCATAATTCAACTCACAGAAGAAAGTCCAGTGTCAAAATCCGATACACAGCGTAGTCCAGAGTCAGAGTCCGAAGTCCAATACCGGCGTAGTTCAAGGGCAGAGTCCAGGGTCAGGAACACGATACAAGAAACATGGATGCAAGCCAAGGTTTTGATTCCTTGCTTCCACAGAATTTCTGGCTTCACTGGGAGCTGTTTTATAGTAAAACAGCTCCTTGAGCTGCTGGAAAGCTTTCTATCCTGTTAATACTCAGGACTAGATGCACGTAGGTTTCTGTGGACAGCCTTTGAGCGATCCTCTGATCTTCTGGTCCTAAGTCTTTCCCGAAGCCTGCCCCAAAGCCTGTCTGCTGTGGAAGGAGAATCTGGAGGCGGTTCAGGTGTTTCTGATCTCTCCACATTCTCTTCAGCCACAGTTAACCCTTCGGGTTCCAGGTCTTCGGAAGCACTCATGACAAAGAGAGATAGATAGTCAGAGAAAAAAGAGAACTGATATTAATAAAGATAAGCTGGTTAAAGTGAATAAATAAAGCAAATGGTGCTTGAGTGTGTAACAAAATATATGAGGTTTCAATGATTTTAATTCTATACAATGATTAAAGAACTTCTGTGATTCAGATTCTACTTAATATCTTTTAATAAACAAGTTCTGTTGGCAAGCAAGTGTCTGATTAAAGTCTTGATTGTGGATAGGGGAAATCCACTGGTGGCCGCAAAGGAAAGAGAGAACGTCACCAAAGTGAACCCTTGGTTTGGGGAAACCAAGCAAGGGACACTGGGTGAATGTCACAAATGGTGGCAGTGGTGGGATCTGAATAGACTCCAGTAAAGCTAAAGTAAAAGGGAATTTTTCTGAGTCAAAGGTACCTATTAGTCAGAGAGAGGTCTGTTGTGAAGGAGTGGGTGAATCGCTAGAGCTTTTGTGGAAAAGCTTAGTAGCGGGGCTCCTGAGCACAGATCTTGGGGGGGAGGACTAAGATAGGAAAAGACTTTGATGTTTAGCTCAAGATTTGGAAGACCAGTGAGGTAGCTTTGGATCCAAGGCTCTGAGAAGGGAGAGCTGGTGGACAAAAACAGAAGCCATAGTGAGAAACAGGTCTGATATGACAGGAACAAGCAGAGGCTTGGGAAAATTTTTTAAAAAAAGAGTTTGTGTCTGGAGGCAATAAGACAGAGTGTCTCAGACCAAAGAACAGTGTGGCTGGCGGGGTGCCAAAAGAAACAATGGTGCCAGAAGAAACAATGATGTAGCAATCCTTAGCTGCCGAGGGAGAGCTACAGAGTAACTCAGAAAGGAAAAAGTATTTTAAACAGGGGCTTGACTATCTCTCTGCAAAATAAACCAGCTTATCTAAGTAAATACACATACGCATGCCTTTTAAAAGAAGGAAAAAGATAGTGATGGAGGTAATTGATCCTGAAGAGGCACAGCTACCTCAGGAAGAGGAAAGAGTACCTCAATTTGTACAACAGGGGCATGAGGACTCAGGGAGAGATAATGTTTTAATCTCCCAGGATTTTGAAAAATGGAAATTGGAAGAAGAATTCAAACTAAGAGCCCAAGAACAGCAATTAAGAAGGGGGAAATGGCTATTGAGCAAGAAAAATGGAATTAAGACAGAAGGAAATGGATTTTCAATTGCAAATGAAACAACTGGAATTGACATCTCAAAATAACAATAATAAAAACAGTAATGCTGAGGGACATTTCTCAAAAATAGACCTAAAGAAATTTCCCCGGTATAGAAAAGGTGACTGCCCAGAATCATTTCTCATTTCCTTTGAGGGAGCTTGCTGAGTCTTTAACGTGAGAGAGGAAGAACAAATGATTGTGCTAAGATCTCAAATAAGTGGAGATTTAGCTGACCTCTATTCACAAATGCCCCTAGATCAAGCCAGAGACTTTGAGGCTTATAGAAAAATTGTTCATTTGAGGTATGGAATCAATGTGGACCACCTGCAATGAAAATTTCATGCCCTGACCAAAAAGCCTGATGAATCGTATTCCCAATTAGGGGCAAAATTAGTTCAATGCTTAGAGAAATGGATGGAGTGGGAGAATGTCATGTCACTCAAACAAATGAAAAATGTAATAGGGATGGAGCAATTTTATTCTGCTCTACCTGGTGATTTAAGATATTTAGTGAGAGTCAAAAAGGCTAAAAATGTACAGGTGGCAAATGAAACTGCTGATTCTATAAATGAGATGAGTAACCCCAGATTCTCTGAGGTAAAAATTGGTGGGAAAGTGTGGGACAACAGGAGGAGAGGACCTAGAGATTACTTCAGAAATAATCAAGCTATTGGAAGCCATTTTAA
Organism: Pogona vitticeps; assembly: GCF_051106095.1. Classification (NCBI taxonomy): domain Eukaryota; kingdom Metazoa; phylum Chordata; class Lepidosauria; order Squamata; family Agamidae; genus Pogona; species Pogona vitticeps. Next base: position 58,624,433 of record NC_135788.1, on the reverse strand, counting down.
AGGCAAGCCTTCAGAGCTGAGTCACCAGAAACATAATAGCTTTGAAGGAAAGGGTGAACCCAGAGCCAATAAACAAGTTATGTGTGTGGGGAGAAAGGACATTTTTGGGCTCAGTACCAGACCACCAAGAATAAGGATTTTGGTCAGCAAAAAGGAGGGGAAAATTCCAGTCTGCCAAAGAAAGTATATTGTGTACAACAGAATGGAGCTAAGGAAGCCATTGAATCAGTTGCCACAACAACCCCAGTAATAGAGAAGCCAGAGAGACAAGAGGAACCTCCTATGGCTAGGGTCGTCCAATGTTATTTGATAAAATGTGACCAAGATATTTTACGTAGTTCAGGCAATGTTATATATGTTAATAATAACAAATATCTTGCTCTAAAAGATTCTTGCTCACAAGTTACAGTGTGTCATCCAGAGATAATCCCTAAGAAAAATATGTTGGAACATGAGACAGTTTCTGTTAAAGGGACTGAAGCTGAAAATGTGGAGTAGCCATTAGCAAAAATTCCCATAAAATATAAAGGGTGGACAGGAGATTGGACAGTGGCCATATCTGAGCAAATTCCTGCCCCATGTTTAATAGGCCTGGATTTATCAGAGCATGTACAGAGTGTTTTGTAACAACTCGTTCCCCAGGAAGGCCAGTTGAAGACACTGAAGAAAACATCGGGAATTCTGAAATAATAGAAGGAAATAAAACAGCTGATCTAGTCACTATGAGGAATCCAAGTAATCTGTCTTTCATAAAAGAACAAAAAGAAGATCCTAGATTAAATGAATGCTTTAGACAAGCTAAAGAAGGGCCCCTGACCCTTGAAATCTTGAAAGATACTGTGTGAAGGAAGACCAATTGTACAGAGAGGTTCTAGTGAATCCCATGAGGGCAGGGGAGAGCATTCTCAGACAACTGGTAGTACCCTTCAAATACAGAGAAAGAATTTTAGAAAAGAGACATAAAGATAATTTTGTTGCTCATTTAGGAATCTCATATACCAAGCAAAGGATTGCTCAAAACTTTTACTGGCCTGGGATGGGGAAGCAGGTCAAGTTATATTGTTAAAGCTGTAACACATGTCAAAGGCAGGGTACTGGCAATGACAAGACCAAAGCTAAGCTGTGCCCATTAGCAGTCATCTCAACCCCATTTTAGCGTATAGGTCTAGACATACTGGGACCCCTACCTAAAGTTACCAGGCAGGGAAATAGATTCATTTTATCCATAACTGATTATGTCACAAGGTACCCGGAAGTTGTTCCTTATATACTTTGCTAGTGATGCTTCTATATGTGATCAAAGTTCAGTTGATCCCCATTTCATGAGAGTTAGGAACTACTGCCACGGAAACTTACAAGTAACCACAAATCTTTTTTTAAAAGTTTTATTAGCAAATCAAACAGTATAATATAACATTCCATTCTGTTATCTATTTTCCAAAGGAAAAAATGCTTCTATTTAACTTCCTTCCACTTAGTTTTCAGTCATTATTTTCCTCGCCCATATAATAGTACCTTTGCTTAATTTTCTTCTCATTCTTTACATTAACAGTTCTTTTAAAAATAGGTTGTTACATACATGTATAAGTGACTAAGTGGTTCTTGTTTCTATTATAATAACTTTCCATTAATTTCAAATTTTAACTTTATTTTTCCATCTTTCTTCTAAGTATTTCCTTATACCACCCCATTGATTCTCAAATTCTGCTGTATTCTCCCCCTTTAATGATTTTGTTAGTTTATCCCATAAAATAAATTCCTGTAATTTTAGTAGACACTCCTCAACCAATGGTTTTTCCTTACTTTTCCATTGTCTTGCTATCTGAATCTAGCTGCTCCTAGAATATATAAACATATTTTGGGTAGTGTGGGCAGCATATAAGTTACATAAATAGAATAAATAATGATTCCTTTTCCAATTGACATCTCCAACATTTATTTTTGTTAGATTTAGTTCTTTTTGCTAGTTTCTCAGGTGTGACATACCATCTGTACAGTATCTTCATTTAGTTTTCTTTCAGATCAATACTTGTAGTTAATTTTTGGTTTTCATCCCACACTCTATTCCAGTCATCAAATTGTATTGTCAGAAAAATAATTCATTGCAATAATTTCCCAGCAAATATTAATTAATTAATTAATTGATAACTGCTACATATATAATTAACAAACATTTTTGCTAGAGATTGATTCATAATTATTTTGAATGATTCAGGTAATGCAATTTATCACTTATATACAGCCTTACTTTGCCATTTTAGGATTTCCTCTACAAATGAGAATTTCCATAACAAAGTTCATTGCAATAAATGGACTTCTAGATTTCTATGGGAAATTCCTATTTTTCTTTGTTGACGTGGCAACTCTCTTTTTGGATAATTGGATGTGACAACCTGGCAGTTTATGCTGCTGCTTCAGGCTGGGTCTGACACTTTGTCTATGTAGCCCAGTACTATCTATATGATTGGCCGTGACCTCTTTCAAAGCCTCAGGAAGAAGTCTTTTCCCAGGCTGGCTACTTCATGTATTAAGGAATAAAATAGCACACCATGAGCACACGTATCAAATTCACATAATCACAGACACCACTCTTCTTGGCTCATAGGATGTAGAATAATGGAGTTAGCAATGTGGAAAAATTGTGAAGCAGCCAGTTCACATCAGTGTTATACTTCATGCATTGTCTAGAACTGATGGGGCATATCTTTTCAAATGTTTTATAGAAGAATTAATCTGATGCTGGAAGGCTGTTTACCATTTTCTTGGTACAGGAAACGATAAATTTATTTCGAAAGTGCTGAAAAAAAAGTCATCCAGGCACAACTTTCAAATTATATCTGCTACCCTTCTGAAATTTTGCTCAGTGTTCTGCAAAATGTAATGGTACTCAGAACTTGAAGATACTAGGTTAGCACCTAATGTTTAATAGTGACCATGTTTCAACTGAGTGAGGACTGAAAGGCAAACAAGATTAGAAACTTCAACTAAGAGTGCAACTATACAGCACCAAAAATGCAAATGCATCTGCTGTGAAGTTAAACCGGGAAGTCAGGTTTCCCTGGGTTAATTCAATTCTGCTGACTACATAGCAGTCAGCAAAGAGAGGAGAGGAAACCAGTTTTGTTTGCAGGGTGTTAACAATTTGAATCCTCTCCTCTCCACACATAGTGCCTGGATATGCTTGTTTTCCTCTTCCCTTCCTGTTAATTCTTTTCCTTCTTTCTTTATTTTAGAAGTTTGCTTTCCCAGAACTAGGTAGGTAGCTCTGATCTGCTCTGCTGTGGCTATCCAGATTTACAAGAAGCACATTTATTTATTTGTTTGTTTGTTTGTTTTACCCCTCTTTTTTCCTTAAAAAGAACCCAAGGCAGCTTACATCATTATACAATATTTAAAAGGTAAAGGTAAAGGTAAAGGTTCCCCTTGACAATTTTTGTCCAGTCGTGTTCGACTCTAGGGGGTGGTGCTCATCCCCGTTTCCAAGCCATAGAGCCAGCGTTTGTCCGAAGACAATCTTCCATGGTCACGTGGCCAGTGCGGCTTAGACACGGAATGCCGTTGCCTTCCCACCAAAGTGGTCCCTATTTATCTACTTGCATTTGCATGCTTTTGAACCGCTAGGTTGGCGGGAGCTGGGACAAGTGACGGGCACTCACTCCGTCATGTGGATTCGATCTTACGACTGCTTGGTCTTCTGACCCTGCAGCACAGGCTTCTGCGGTTTAGCCCACAGCGCCACCACGTCCCCCCACCTTTTCTTAGTGGGGGAAAAACAAGCCAGAGGAGGGTGGGGGGCTACAACATTGGGAGGGGAATAGCGTCACACGTTGCTGATCTTTTCCATAAGGACAAATCCCCGAGGCCCAGTCCTGTTCAGATCCAGCTCAGGAGGAATTGAATCGGCATAAGAGAGCTGTTTGACACCAGGCCAGGCTGGATCCCCCATCTGGCTAGGCAGGCCTGACTCTGGCTGGAAGCCCCCACCAGGGTCTCGGGCAAGAAAAGGGAATTTTAAAAGGGGCTTTTAAATGGGGAGAAACGGCCTCAGACCCCAGTCTTCTTCCCCGCCGAGCACATGAACCACCACCACGGAGTGACTCTGGATGGCCTGCTCCAGCTTGGGGGGGGGGAGAGAGCTTTCTGGAGGGGCAACCCTCAGGATGCCCTTGGTTGCCACCTGGTCCTTCGACCAGGAAAGGCTCAGGTCTGCCACCTGGGGCTTCCCACAGGGAGCCAGAGCCTGCTTCTCCCCTGCCCCAGCAACACCCCTCAAGCCCACCGGGTGGAGGGTTCAAGGGCCTGTCCAGGCCACAGCTGGTAGGATGGCCCATGTCCATCCCTCAGCCCTTCCTCTGCGGAGCAATGGCTAGCCAGCCATGGCACGCCCTCCTGCCTCTGCACTTCGAGTGACTGACAGACAGAGCAACTAGCCCCCCCCGGGGTCAGCCTGGAGGGTAGCTAGAACCTGGGGAGACCACACACACACACACACACACACACACACACACACACACACACACACCCTCCCCGCAGCAGCTCTCAACCCATCCAACGCACCCTCTTCCCCACCCTCGAGCCCCAGGATTTTAAAACCCCCCCCGGCCCCTCTCCCGCCTGGCCTGCATCGCGCGGCAGCTGCAGAGGGTGGCTTGGGTTCGGGTCCAACCAATGCCACCCACCGGAGGCAAGTCCCCCCCCGCCGGTGGGGCTCCCGCCCGCTTCCCCTTTCCAGGGCTTCCTGCCTGCGGACGAGGCGCCTTTGTCTTCGCCCCTAGGCAGAGCAGCCGAGGTCCCAGAATCACCACCGCCAGGCCAGGGGGAGGGGGACGGGGCTCAGCCCCGATGGGGGGCGCTCCGGGGTCCATTCCCCCCCTTCTGAGTGAGGGCATCCTTGGAGAGGCCCCTGAAGGCAAGGCAGGGCGAGCCAGAGGAAGGCCCGGGTTTCAGAGCAGGGCGTCCTCTCCCGATGCCGAGGAGGCCCTCATGTCACCCCCCAAACCCCAGCCCCAGCCAAGGCATCAGGATCCATGCTCTGGGGGGGTATCTGGGGTGTCACCTGCCTTTCTCTTTCAATGGCCGGCAGGCGGGAAGCGGGGCCTCCGGAGAAGGAGCCCATCTGGGGGGGGTGTCCCGGCACGGACACCTCGGGAGCAGGGAAGGAGGCCAAGGTGGGGAGAGGGTCAAGGAAGCCACGGAGCGCAAAAAGGTGGGCAGAGGGAAAGAGGGGCAGAGGGAGCTGGGAAGGGTCGCTGGCCGTGGGTGGGGAGGGGACAGGGAGGAAGAAGAGGAAGCGGAGGAGGAGGAGGAGGAGGAAGAAGAAGGCAGCCTCCCCACCCGCCCCAGAGCAAGGGCGGCGAGAGAGCGCGGCCACCCCCTTTTGGAAAACCCCACCTCTGAGCCCCGACCAGGGACGGCGGGTCTTCCGGACTGGCTCCGGGAGGCGCAGTCCAGGGATCGGGGCCGAGGAGGAGGAGGAGGAGGCAGGCGAGGCTCAGACCACCAGGGAGAAGCCGCCGTGGCCGGGCGACCGGAGAGGGAAGGAGAAGGCCCGGCAGGGGGGGAGGCAGCAGCGGCAGGCACCTCCCGGAGGGGAAGGGAAGGGAGGCGAGGGAGGGATGGAGGGATGGAGCGAGGCTGGCTCCCTTACCTTTAAAAGGTAAAAATAGTAAATATACATATATTTTAAAAGAATTAAGCAAATGCTGTACTGTATAGAAATATAAATACACCTGTATTTATGGAGGATCTGGCCACACTTTTAATAGTGAACACATGGTCTCTGTCTCTCTGTAGCGGCCAGCTCTGGTAACTACGTCTTTAGAAATATATATTTCTAAGATTTTTCTTTTAATATTTTCAATATTTTCAGACCATGGATAAGTGAATCAACAGATAATGATCCTGTGAATAAATGGGTCCTTGTTGTTGTTTAGTTGTTAAGTCATATCCGACTCTTCATGACCCAATGGACCAGAGCACGCCAGTCCCTCCTGTCTTCCACTGCGTCCTGGGGTTTGTTCAAATTCATGTTGGTAGCTTCAATGAAACTGTCCAGCCATCTCATCCTCCATCATCCCCTCCTCCTCTTGCCTTCACACTTTCCTAACATCAGGGTCTTTTCCAGGGAGTCTTCTCTTCTCATGAGATGGCCAAAGTATTGAAGCCTCAGCTTCAGAACACCCCATGAACAGAAACAAAAGGCTAAAAATGGGTCCTACTATATTTAAAATAGTAAATAAAATCAATACTAAAAACACATTTAAAAGCAACAAGGCACAAGAATCTATTTTTTAAAAAAACCCTCTCAGACAGCTGATCACTGGGGAAAGTTTGCCTGAAGAGAAAAATCATTGTCTGCTTGGGGAGGGATAGCAATAATGGGAGCAGCCTGGCCTCCCACGGGAGGGAATGGCAGAGTCTGGAAGCAGCAACAGGGAACAGCCTCTCCTGTGTCCCCACCAAATACACTTATGAGGATAGTGGGACAGAGAGAAAGGCCTCCCCTGATGATGTTAAAATCCAGGCAAGCTCACAAAGGGAGGCATAGTCCTTGAAATGGCTTGCTCCTGAGCTATTTAGGGCTTTATGAAATAAAGCCACACTTTGAAATGTGTCTGGAAATGGATCAGCTGCTCTAACAGGGGGGTTATGTGATCCTTAAATTAGGTTTGGGCTAGGGCCCTTCATGGATTGCTGCCTTGTCGTGGCGAAGGGGCTTGAGTAACTCAGAAAAGCTATGGGCTATGCCGTGCAGGGACACCCAAGACGGACAGGACATAGTGGAGAGTTCCGACTAAACGCAATCCACCTGGAGTAGGGACTGGCAATGCCACTCCAGTATCTTTGCCAAGAATGCCCCATGATCAGAAACAAAAGGCTAAAAGATATGACGCTGGAAGATGGGACCCTCAGGTCGGAAGGCGTCCAACATGCTACTGAGGAAGAGCAGAGGACAAGTACAAGTAGCTCCAGAGCTAATGAAGTGGTTGGGCCAAAGCCGAAAGGACGCTCAGCTGTGGACGTGCCTGGAAGTGAAAGGAAAATCCAATGCTGCAAAGAAAAATACTGCATAGGAACCTGGAATGTAAGATCTATGAACGTTGGGAAGCTGGAGGTGGTCAAACAGGCAATGGCAAGAATAAACATCGACATCCTGGGCATCAGTGAACTAAAATGGACAGGAATGGGCGAATTCAGCACAGATGATTATCATATCTACTATTGTGGGCAAGAATCCCGTAGAAGGAATGGAGTAGCCTTCATAGTCAACAAAAGAGTGGGAAAAGCTGTAATGGGATACAATCTCAAAAATGATAGAATGATGTCAATACGAATCCAAGGCAGACCTTTCAACATCACAATAATCCAAGTTTATGCACCAACCACCACTGCTGAGGAGACTGAAACTGAACAGTTTTATGAAGATTTACAACACCTTCTAGAACTGACACCAAAGAAAGATGTTCTTCTCATTCTATTTATTTATTTATTTATTTATTTTATTTCTATCCCGCCTATCTGGTCTTATTCGACCACTCTAGGCGGCTTACACTCTAGGGGACTGGAATGCTAAAGTAGGGAGCCAAGAGATAAAGGGTATAACAGGGAAGTTTGGCCTTGGAGTTCAGAACGAAACAGGACAAAGGCTAATAGAGTTTTGTCAAGAGAATAAGCTGGTCATCACAAACACTCTTTTCCAACAACACAAGAGGCGACTCTATACATGGAAATCACCAGATGGGCAATATCGAAATCAGATTGATTATATTCTCTGCAGCCAAAGATGGAGAAGCTCTATACAGTCAGCAAAAGCAAGACCTGGAGCTGACTGCGGCTCTGATCATCAGCTTCTCATAGCAAAATTCAAGCTTAGACTGAAGAGAGTAGGAAAAACCACTGGGCCACTCAGGTATAATCTAAACCAAATCCCCTATGAGTACACAGTGGAAGTAAAGAACAGATTTAAGGAACTAGATTCGGTGGACAGAGTGCCTGAAGAACTTTGGATAGAGGCTCGTAACATTGTCCAGGAGGCAGCAACAAAAACCATCCCAAAGAAAAGGAAATGCAAGAAAGCAAAATGGCTGTCCAACGAGGCCTTAGAAATAGCAGAGAGGAGAAGGGAAGCAAAATGCAAGGGAGATAGGGAAAGTTACAGAAAATTGAATGCAGACTTCCAAAGAATAGCAAGGAGAGACAAGAGGGCCTTCTTAAATGAACAATGCAAAGAAATAGAGGAAAATAACAGAAAAGGAAAAACCAGAGATCTGTTCAGGAAAATTGGAGATATTAGAGGAACATTTCGCACAAAGATGGACATGATAAAGGACAAAAATGGGAGGGACCTAACAGAAGCAGAAGACATCAAGAAGAGGGGGCAAGAATACACAGAGGAATTATATCAGAAAGATGTGGATATCCCGGACAACCCAGACAATGTAGTTGCTGACCTTGAGCCAGACATCCTGGAGAGTGAAGTCAAGTGGGCCTTAGAAAGCCTGGCTAACAACAAGGCCAGTGGAGGTGATGGCATTCCAGTTGAACTATTTAAAATCTTGAAAAATGATGCTGTTAAGGTGCTACATTCAATATGCCATCAAGTTTGGAAAACCCAACAGTTGCCAGAGGATTGGAAAAGATCAGTCTACATCCCAATCCCAAAGAAAGGCAGTGCCAAAGAATGCTCCAACTACCGCACAATTGCACTCATTTCACACGCTAGCAAGGTTATGCTCAAAATCCTCCAAGGTAGGCTTCAGCAGTATGTGGATCGAGAACTCCCAGAAGTACAAGCTGGATTCCGAAGAGGCAGAGGCACTCGAGACCAAATTGCTAACTTGCGCTGGATTATGGAGAAAGCCAGAGAGTTCCAGAAAAATATCTACTTCTGCTTCATTGACTATGCAAAAGCCTTTGACTGTGTGGACCACAACAAACTATGGCAAGTTCTTAAAGAAATGGGAGTGCCTGACCACCTTATCTATCTACTGAGAAACCTATATGTGGGACAGGAAGCAACAGTTAGAACTGGATATGGAACAACTGATTGGTTCAAAATTGGGAAAGTAGTACGACAAGGCTGTATATTGTCTCCCAGCTTATTCAACTTATATGCAGAATACATCATGCGGAAGGCTGGACTGGAGGAATCCCAAGCTGGAATTAAGATTGCTGGAAGAAATATCAACAACCTCCGATATGCAGATGACACCACTCTGATGGCAGAAAGTGAGGAGGAATTAAAGAACCTTGTAATGAGGGTGAAAGAAGAGAGTGCAAAAAATGGTCTGAAACTCAACATCAAAAAAACTAAGATCATGGCCACTGGTCCCATCACCTCCTGGGAAATAGAAGGGGAAGATATGGAGGCAGTGACAGATTTTATTTTCTTGGGCTCCATGATCACTACAGATGGAGACAGCAGCCACGAAATTAAAAGACGCCTGCTTCTTGGGAGGAAAGCGATGACAAATCTTGACAGAATGTTAAAAAGCAGAGACATCACCTTGCCAACAAAAGTCCGAATGGTCAGAGCTATGGTTTTTCCTGTCGTGATGTATGGAAGTGAGAGCTGGACCATAAAGAAAGCAGACCGCTGACGAATTGATGCCTTTGAATTGTGGTGCTGGAGGAGACTCTTGAGAATCCCCTGGACTGCAAGGAGAACAAACCTACTGTATCAATTCTAAAGGAAATCAACCCTGAGTGCTCACTGGAAGGACAGATCCTGAAGCTGAGGCTCCAGTACTTTGGCCATCTAATGAGAAGAAAAGACTCCCTGGAAAAGACCCTGATGTTGGGAAAGTGTGATGGCAAGAGGAGAAGGGGACGACCGAGGATGAGATGGCTGGACAGTGTCTGCGAAGCAACCAACATGAATTTGACACAACTCCAGGAGGCAGTAGAAGATAGGAGGGCCTGGCGTGCTCTGGTCCATGGGGTCACGAAGAGTTGGACACGACTAAATGACTAAACGAACGAAGGAAGGCTTCTTTAGAACCTTGAAAGCAACCAGGTAAGAGTTTGATGTGTAAGACTTCTTACACATGGAAGAATTCTGAATCCAGAAATCTGCTCTGAATACAAGAATTGAATAGAGTGTATAGTCCATGCTCTTGCTTCCCCAATGGATTAATTTCATTGCTGTTCTTTTTAAATTGGTGGGAGCCAGAAATCCTTTCTGATCCATTGCTGAGATCTGTCAGTATATCCACCTAATATAAAGAATATTCAGTTTTTTAAAAACCAAACAAACAAACCCTCTGGTGTATGAATATGCAATATTGCATTTCTGTACCCATGATTCAAAGACAGGATTCACAACGTGATACCATGCAAGGAAAAAGAGATGCTGACTTATTTTTTCATCAGTTAACCATCTGTCATCCAAACACAAAACAATTGCCAGGGCTGTTTTTCAACAAGTGTGTATGGTAATGAGCAGAAAAGGGTATCCTGTAGATAATCTTGACTGCTGCCATTCAGACTGCCCTTTGATATGTAAAGCTTGGCATCCTTTTCCCTGCTGGAACCACCGGCATGATATTGTACAGCAATATTGGGCCATTTCCTGGCTTTCTGAGTCATGGATACATAAGTACAATACCCCACATTCATAAATTGGATGTGTTTTTTTAAAGAATCAAATCCTCCTCATTCAGGCTGCCCTTTACTGTGTAAAGCTTGGCATTCTTTTTCTTGCTGGCAATGCAGGCCCAATATTTTGCAGCAATATTGGGCCATTTCCTGACTTTTTGCATCGTGGACACAAAAGCACAATATCCCACATTAGTAAACCAGAGGTTCTTTTAAAAATTGGATTTCCTGGCTTTTTAAAATGGAAGTTTAAATATACATGCACTACAAACAAATTCCAAGAGAAAATTCTCCTGTGTAGACCCAGTGTGAGAGGATGCCAAAAGATGGGCACATGATCTGTACTATGGTTCTTTTGAGAAAGGACAGAAACAAGAACAATTGGGATGTGGATCCTTTTGTGCCCAAAAATTCTGAAGGGCTGTTTTTGCACTTAAATGGTGAATCAAAGGTGTGAGGAAGTTCAACACATACAATAGAGAAACATACAACCCCCTTTTACTCTCAGGTAAACTAATTTTCCCATATCCACTCTGCAGAATACAGACTAGAAAGTTATTTTCCAATTTCCAAACACTTTTCTTGGGTTAGGTAACCTGAGAAAGAAAAGCTATATCTGACCAAAAGCTCAGCAGCTATGTTGTGTTCATGGTTTCCAAAAACGTCCTCTCTCAAAATAAAAAAAGGAAGAGTTTGGAGTTAGCAAAGAATATCACTGGAAACCAAGTTCAAAACCATCCATGCTATGTGAAAGAAAGTCAGTGAAGAAAGACAGGAACAATAATCAACTCATTTGAAACGTGGAGTTGGAGGAGAGTTGTACAGAAAGTGAATACAGCAAGAAAAGCAGAAAATAGGTGCTTGATTAAGTAAAGCCTGAACTCTTAGTATACAAATGAATAAAATGAGTATAATTGCACATTTAATAAGACATCTCACAAGAAAAGACAATATTGCTTGTAAAATTTGGGGGTGCGCAGCAGGAAGAGAGAAAGGCCTAACATGAGAAGGATTGACTCAGTAAAGGAAGGTACAGCTGTTAGTTTTAAAGGCCTAAGCAGAACCTAACTGGAAAAGACAATATTGCTGTGAAAAGTATGTGAGGCAATAGAAAGAGAAGTGGGCATAACATGAAATGGACTGATACAATAAAGGAAGACACTGCTAATCGTTCACAAGACCTGAGCAGAACTGTTAATTAGGGATGGGAATGACCCACCATTTTGGTGAGTTGTCCCACTTCGTGAGTTGTCAGAATCTGATGACTCACAAAGCATGATGTTGGCCCCATGAAGTGACGAATAATGAATATATTTGTTGATTCATGGGGGGATATTTAAAAAACCACCCTGCCCCTGCCTCCCCACTACCACCGCCACAACCCCTAGGAACCTTTGCTGTACATACTCGAAGTTACAAGTAATAGCCATTTTTCTGATTGAAAAATGCTTTTTAGGGACCAGTATTCTAGTCTCTGCTTGACAGATATTTAATTTTTTTAAAAAAAAAGTGGGTTGGGAATATATTTTTTTCGAGGTAAAATTGCGCTTTCCAGTTTATATCAACTTTTTAAAGTCCATTGGAGATGATGGCTGTTTGTTTCTGTATGGGGGCTAAACCACTTCAATTTTTAGAAAATCATAACTTCAGTACTGTTGAACCAAACATCTTCAAATTTGGCTCAAAGTATTTTACATACATTTTTTACATACAAACCTTTATTGGCATTGAAAAGTACAGAATGCTTAGATCAATAGAAAAGCTGTGGAGAGTAATAAAACCATGACCAAATTAAGTTGGGAAAAGTGGTGCAAGTATGGACTATGCCTGGGAGATAGCCTCTCTGATTTGAATTGCGGTATGTAAAAAGCATAGGTAGTGATATGGTTAATTTTCCCCTGGGCTAAAAAGCAAACCTTGGCCTTATCAGAGCGACCTTGAAAACCAGAGAGCAGTGGATCTAAAAATCTTGCTGGTGGGCTATTATAAAAGGGGCAGTCCAAAAGAACATGAGGAACTGTTTCAATGGCATCTTGACTGCAGGGGCATCGTCTGAGATTATGTGGGACTCCACAGTATCTACCAGGTAAAATAGCCAATGGTAGTACAGTGGGGTCTTGACTTGAGAACTTAATCCGTATTGGAAGGCGGTTCTCAAGTCAAAAAGTTCTCAGGTCAAATCTGCATTTCCCATAGGAATGCATTGAAAACCATTTGATCCGTATCTGCTCTTTTCCATCCATAGAAACTAATGGGAAGCTGCTATTCTGCCTTCAACCACTATTTATTTTATTTACAATATTTTTTAGCCGCACCATTGCCAGTGGCTTCTAGAGGGGGATATTTTGTTTCTTTTTTTCTTAGGTCAAGAAAGGTTCAGGGAAGGCAGGGAAAATACAGTCCAGGCAGTACAGTACCAGGCAGTCCGAAGACTGTCTCCCAATCCACTCTCTAAACGCTGGGAGGAGTGAGGAAGCAGACAGGCACCCTTTTCACTGGCCAACAGTTAACTGAAAGTTCACATTTTGCACTTTCCCTGCCTCCCACGTGGTTTTTTTAGTTCTTAACTCAAATCTAAGTGTGTAAGTCAAGTCAATATTTTCCTATGAGAGTGGTTTTTAAGTCAAAATGTTCTTAACTCAAGCCGTTCTTAAGTCAAGACCCCACTGTACATTGAATCTTGCCAGCATGAATGCTCTTCTTTGGTGGGGATCAGTTAAAAAGGGGAAATAAAGAGCTAGAAGCCCTGGCTTCAGGGGTAGACCCAAATGACTAGGGGAACAAGTTTTCCGAGCTGCCTCAGACAGATGTTGAAACTGGATGTCTAACAGTCTGCGTTTGATTGATTGAAATAATGCCGAAGCAGAGGACAGGTAGAATGCATCCAGGGAAATTCCTAAGGACATGATTTTCTTCTGAATCATGGTCAACCATTGGGAAGTGTGATGATCCATCAGCATCAAAAAGGTAAAAGAGTTCTGGTTAGAATTGAATAAAAGGCGGAGCCAGAACTTAAAGGTCAAGAGCCAAGCGCGGGTTTCCAACAATAGCAATCCAGTTTCTATGCATATTGCAGCATAGGGGACACAGTTAGGTAATCCGAGTAGAGCTTACCAATGATTGATAGAAGATTGATAGTTCTCGGGAAGTGAAGGGTTGCCCTTTTTTATAGATAGGGACTATAATAGCATCGGTCCATGTCGTGGGCATTATTCCAGTTCTGTTTATCGTAGTAAACAGGGCAGCCAAAGGGGGAGCCCACCATTCTGGGAGGAACTTCAGTAGTTCTGGAATAACTGCATCAGGGCCAGGAGCCTTTTTGGACTTAAGTTGTGAGATCAAAGTAATGATATCCTCAGGGGATACTGGAGGCCACTCAGGGTGTTCAGCGATATCTGTTTCAGGGGGATTGGAGAGGTGTGCCCCATTGCTACCAAAAAGGTTTATGAAGTATGAGTGCCAGATCTGGGGGGAGATTGTTATTGATTGGTGAGGTTTCCCCTGCAGATCTCCGGAGATTAGTGCCCAAAATTTCCCACTATCCTTGGACCTGGAAGCTTCGATCAAGCGCTCCCATTGGGTCCTAGTGAGCTGAAATTTCTTGGCCTTAACCATTGTAAGCACCACGGCACTCGAAAGCACGCGTGTATGCCTGGACAGAGAGTAATCAGGAGTTTGCACATGCTAAAATGGGCTGAGTGAGTCCTAGAGCTCAGCTAGCCGTGCTACAACCCTCCTTCTTACAAGTCTGCCCTAATAAGAACACCCTTGTACTCTCAGATATTACTGTTAGAAAAACATGTGGGCTTTGTAGTCCTTAGATTTATCTCGCACCACAGGCAGGACTCCTTAAGTATGCTAGGCCGAGGCAGCACTCTCAGATGACCCTAAGACAAGATTACTGTTCAGGAAACCAATTGATTTTTATAATCATTATTTTATTAAAGAATGAGCATGTTTCTAGGTATCAAAACCAAACTATGCCAAAGCAAAGCAAATAAGCATTGTGCTGGTTATTTACAAAGATGCAGTGCAGTTAAGAAAACATGAAAAATAGAAAAGTGTTCAAAAAACCTTACAAAAATACAAAACGCCATTAAAAAGAATAAAAACAGTTCCAATAAGGTAATCCATTAGGAAAAGCAAAATAGTCCAATCATATTAGAAAAAGTCCATAGTCCTCAATAATCCTGTAGAAGAAAAATACTGTACAAAAAGAAAAATCCAGTGTAAGAATATGTCCCATTGTCCTGTGTAAAATTCAAGATTATAGTCCATAAGGACTATAATCTTCATAAAAAGAAGTCCATAAAGGGTATTCCATAGGAAATAGTCCATAGGAAATAGTCCATGCATAGTCCATGTGTGTAGCCCACAAGTAAGTCTCGAAAGACATTAGGGTGAGTCACGAATGACTGAAGAGTCGGTCATGAAAGACAATGTCCATGAAAGACAGTGTCCATAGGGAAAAAGTTCCTTTTTCAAGAGTAACTGGCAAGGGCTTATCGTACCTTCCCACGATGTCATCCAATCAGAGTCTGTTACTAGGCAAATAGTCCTGTTGCACCACATGACTTCTTTCCCATAAACAACAGATGTTATTTGGGTTACTGTGGTTTAGCAAAGAGTCACAACAATTCCCATCTATCTAATCACACCGAGTCCTTTCTCAAGCTCTCAGAATAATATTCTCCCTGCTTGCACTAGCAAACATAGCATGTCAGTATTATACAGATCCTTTATACAGGGAAACAAGATGGAACCTCTCTTGCTCATTTCTTAATTAAAAAACCCATATACCTTACAAGATTTTAACTCAAAAACCCATCTCATTACAACCATATCTGATAGTTGGTGTTTAACAATAAAATAATCTTTGGGTAGACCGGGCATGTTGTGGCACCTATAACAATGGAAGATGGAGTGAAGGGTGGACTTCAAACGAAGACATTCTCTGTTATGCCAGCGGTTACTGTATATTTAGGTTTGCTTTTTGAGACCATGGAAGAAGAAAGATTAAGCATGGAGATAAGGTTGGAAACAAGATTATTATAAGCAGGAACAACTTCCTCGGGGTTTGTGGGGGACATAAGGATAAGACGTAGATTCTCAAGTGATTGCTCAGTGATTATTGACTGAGCTTTTACAGCAAGGTTACGTGACTAATTAAGTCTGGGTAAAGACCCCTGTGAACATATCAGCTATTGCACAAGCTGAGTTGTCATCGGGAAATAGTGGATGGTCAAATATATAAACCAAGGGGAAATGGTCACTCACAGAACGATGGTCAATATAAAAATGCTTTAGGTTATTTTTAAAAGATGGCGAAGTTAAAATGTAGTCTAAAACACTGCAACCTCGGGTTGACAGAAAGGTAACTTCTCCCAGGGAATCTCTGACAGTGGAACCATTTAGCACTTATTTGTCAAATTGAATACAAAACTTGGCAAGTTGGATACCGGCTGGTTAATATGTGTATCTTTAGAAATCCTGCCGTACCTAAAAAACTAAGGGAGGGAAACATTAGGGTCTAAATCCAAGGCATCCCGGTTGTCTTTGCCAATTCTAGCATTAAAGTCTCCAAGTAAAATGATGTCTGTCATGGGAAACAGGTGTTCAAGATGCTCAAGGTATGTGGACAGGCACTCCCAAAGAAGGCATAGCGAAGCTTTGTTGTGGGAGGGGGGGAAGGTAAACATTAACAACAATAAACACAAGGGTGTAACTAAAACAGAAAGCATGGACAAAAGGGTTACAAGGGGGTAGTTCCAGGACTTTAAATTTAGATTGCTGGGAAACTAATAGAGACAGGCCAGCTTGGAACCGGCCACGTGAATTATTTTTTAATCCGGGCAAGGAATATGCTAAAAAACCCTCTAGATGGATCAGAGAGTCTGTCCAGGTTTCCTGTAGAAAAATGATCTCAAACTGTTTGAGGTAGGAGCAAACGTAAGAGTCCCTTGGCTGCCCAGTCAGCTACATTCCAGGATAACAGTTTCACTTATAGGGTCTGGGGCTTTGTTGATCTTCAGTTGATTTCAGTCAGCTGTTCAAGTGAGCTATTTGGATCAAAGTTGATACATCCATTGCTGAGGCTGGAACCAGTGGGTACTTTGGAAGAGGGGTACGTATAGTTAACCGCACTGGGCTGCATGGAGTTGGCCATCTCCAGATCAGCTTCTACCTCAATCAGGAGCTTAGAGGAGTCAGCTAGACTTTGAGTAAACATGGGACATGTGGGAGTAATCATGGAATTTTGCTGGGGAGAAGGGGTCCAACATTTCCTATTCTTGTCTGGATGAGACAAGCAGGATCTCAGATCCTTGGGTCCGGATACAAATAGTTGCTGCTCAGTGGTGGACAGGTTTTTGTGAGCAGCTAGAAGGTCACCCTCCAAGGCAGTCTGACCCACAGGGTGCACAACCAGAGGGTGGGGGGGCTCAACAGGGTTCGTCCAATTGATTAGGTTAACTGGCACAGCACTGTTTGATATGTTGTTGTCCTTGCTAGGAAGCGTGGGCTTGGTGACGCTTTGGGGGATGGTTTCCTTTTGTCCAATCGGAGTGGCTGAGGGCAACAGTGGAAAGAGTGGGACAACTGAGGTGTTCAGGAAAACTCTTGTAGGAAAGACACCTTTGGAGCAGAGGAAAGATTTCCTGCTTAGAAGGAGTTGTGGTAATATAGGGCTGCTGAAGGTTAGCAAGGCCTTTGGTGCTTGATTAGCATTGTTCAGCAGTTCTACTGACTCCAGATCAACCTGCTTGATTGCTAAGAGAGTCTTTAGGTGTCTTGACACTAAAGGTTTAGAATTCCAAGGCGGAGTCTGGCCCTTAAGACTGCAGATTGTTAGGCAAGCCCTGCATGGCTGTAGTATCAAATACCAAGCAGGATCCGGCCTTGAATTGAGGGTGCAGCAGGCAACAACTTTCTGGGAAGAATGAGTCTGGGGAGAAGACGCTGGTGTGCAAGATTTTTCCCAGTCTGCAATAATCCCATGATTCTTGTGCAAATGGATTAGGTGATTTAACTTGGTATGCAGAGAGGTTAAGTTGTTCCAAATGAGCTCTAGGGTTCTTGCCACTAAGGAGCAGAGGTGAGCTGATGAGCAGTTAGAGTCTTTGTTGTCAGCCACATCAGAGTTAGTCTCAGAGAGATTTGTGAGGTGTGCCTTGTCCTTAGGTTGATCAACACTAGCACAGTTGTTAATTAGTTTATTGAAGCCAGCTGCCTCTTGCATTGATAAGGGCAGTTCGTTAGAACCGTCAGTGTCTTCATTATCGTTATCACCCACAGCCTCAGAATGGTTGCGGATTGAAACCTGGGTAGGATAGAAATCTACTTTTGACTGCTTGGGAGGTGGAAGCAAACCATCTGTATCCCTGGGGTGTTTAGAGACCCCCATGGTAAGTGGGCAACTTCCTGTGGGGTTCCTTGATCCTAAATATAGTCTTGAGGGTAACACTGAAGGGTCCATAAGTTCACAAACTAGGGCAGGTTCCCCGAGCCTTGAATTAATTAATATCCGACAGTCCTTTTTTCACCTCGTTTCCTGGAGAAAACCGCCCGGGGACAGACAAAAGAAGCAAGCAGGAACCAGGAATCCAAAGAATCCAGCAATCCACAAGAACAGATAACATCCAGGAAAAACAGCGGCGAGAAGCAATCCTGAGGCAGTAGAGAGTTGTAGGTTGAAGATAAACTGTTTAAATTTCCTTTGAACTCCTTAAACTCCTTTAAACTGCCGATTTTAGGAGACGAACCACTGCAGCTTCTCTATGCTGATGCCATCTTCCCCCTTGAACTCCGACATTTAGGCTCAAAGTAAAATCTCACTGTTCCCTCTTACTATGCCAAATTTGGTGGTGATTTGATACTCAAATTGAGAGTAATGATGTTTTGTTTGGGCTGCCTCTGTTTTCAGTTTTGCCTTGTAGAACCTTGCTTCACTCAGTCACGCCAATGTCATGTCCTGGCACCTGCCAAGACATAATAAAACTCAAAGTCGTGGCTACTGTGATTTCAGAAATTGCTGGCCTTATGCTTTCATAAAATGTTTAGTCCAACAGAATGGTTAAAGGTCTGAAATGTCAAGCATCTTTCAATGGGTATTTAAACTCCAGGCTTCTTTATTTACATAAGCAATTCCAATTCACAGGAAGAGAGTTCAGAGTGTAATCTTATCCACATCAGTTTGCTGATCGAACAACATAATGGCTAAAATCCAGTAGTAAGTCACAATTGGAGTAAGTCCACTGAATCAGTGATGATTTGGGGAGTCAACTCCTTTCTAAGATCCATTGGTTCAATAAGCCTACTCTAGTGGCAGCTTATTACTGAATTTCAGCCAATGAGTTTTCACATTCCTTTTTGATGAAGAAGGAAATTTATGTTGTGCCTAGCCCACACTTAACTGACAAGCTCCACATGGCTTTTCTATACTTCACAGACTTTTTCTTATTAATCATATTACATTTCCAATTAAATCTTGGCTTTGCATTTGCTTCACTGCAGTTCTTTGGAGAATTAGGAAATGTGTTTTATAATTAAGTGCTAATGTATTAAGAATTAATGGTTCATAATTAGGGGCTTTAAAATGGGAAAATTGTCTTCCTATAAAATTCCAGCAACTTAAGTCTAATTTATATGTTCACCTTCAAGGAAGCTCAAGAAATGAACTGAACCTAAAGCAATGCAATGCACTTTTTAAATTAATTTTTTCACACTTTCTAATAAGAAGACATTTAGGCATATAAGCCAGAAATTTTTGTTACACTACTCTTGACCCTGAATTGTGAAATTCATTGCTTTAATCCATATTAATTCTTATTTGTCTTGAGAGCTTTCTTGTGCATCAGTAATACAATGAGCTTATCGTAGACCATGCACATGTTTTAATTTATTTATTTTTTTGCTATCATTCTGTGAATATCTTAAACAGTGATGTGAGAACTGAGTCTCAGTTTTACTTTGATGAGGCATTTGGATGTATTTTTTTCTTCTTTCATCTGCTTTTTGAATTTATGTAGCAAGAAAGATAATTTATACCATTTGTCTTCCTCCCCATTTGTTGAGAAAGGATTGTCCTAATTAGGTAGATCTTAATAGAGTCTATCATAATACCTCATGTCTGTAGGACATGAGTGATTTGCTTACCACTGGTTGGATTATCTGGCTAACCGTGTATTCAGATCAGCCTTAACAATCTCAAATGCAGAGTTTCATTTATTTCATTGCTAGCAAATGTAACCAGCTTGCCCAAGTGAACTATTCATTAGTCCCATCCTTCCACCCAAGTATTGTATCTCTTTTCTTCCTCTGCTTTCTTTCTTCATGTTAGTCCTTTTTTGCTCTCCATCCCTGTCACACTTACCACAGAACTCCCACTCCCATAAAAATGGAGTTCCCTGTTGACCAGATGACGTCCTGAATCAATGACTCTAATTTCACAACTACACTCATCCAGCTGTTATACTTCCACTTACTACAGTCAAAACATAAGTATTTTCAGACTGTATTATCTGTAAGACTTTTTGTTCCTTTTTGCCATCAGGGTATCATCGTCCCAACTAATTTTGTTTAAAATATTGATTGAAATATACGTTATATGATAAAATAGAAGAGTGTTGATAGAGTCAACAGCAGATGAAGATTTTAGTTCATGGCCAAAGGGACGGGATCTCATAGCTGCATTTTACATGGCAGGTTTAGCAGAACAGTTCACTGCAGCTACATAGGTGCTGCTAGAAGGTAAACATCAGAGGGTCAAAAGAAGAGTTTTGAGGAATCAATATATTAAATTCAATATGTAAACTGGGCCATTGAAAGGTGCCAAGACTATTTCTTAGCTTTTTTGCCTGTCTCCAATGCATTAATCAATCAGCCAGAGACAGAGAGATCCCCTTCATCATCAATAGAAACCCTGTATATATGCATTTCTATTTGTTTCAGTTTCACAGATCTTTTTCGCACAAACTTTTCAGGATATTGATAACTATCTACTTTGCAACCAGAGGATATATCAGGGGTCTCCTGCCAACTCTCTTCAGAGAGTTGTTACTCCCCTTGGAGGAGTAACAAAATGTTTTGAGCTAAGAAGAAAGAAGTCCAGTTACCATGACTCAACTTCCATATAACCTCACCTGGATGACTGAGAATCTTCACAGATATTTTGCAACTAGAGGGAAAAGGACTCACAATTTCAGTTTGTATGACACACTTCAGAGACAAGTCCAGCAAATACTTATGGTCAAGCCACCTAGAATGGTCGTATAGACCAGATGGGTGGGATATAAATCAAATAAATAAAATAAATAAATAAATATTAAACATTAGTTCTCAGTGGGCCCAATTGGAGGCCAGTGGAATGCATTTTGGGACATAACCTACCCAGTTATTTAAGTTGGGACATCAGTAACACCTGTGCAAAAGTCCATACTTCTAGCTCTTTACTATTTCAGACATATTTGGGGGGTGATAAAGAGACAGAGCTTTCAGAAATACTTATAATATAAATGTTGGTCTTGCAAAAGTGTATTGCTTATATACCACCCCATAGTGCTTAACACACTCTTTGGGCAGTTTAGAATTTAATTAAGCAGGCTACACAATGCCCCCCACCACCACACAAGCAAACAGGATACTCAATTAATCAACCTTGGAAGGATGGAAGGCTGAGTCAACCTTGAGCCAGCTACCTGAATCCACTGGGCTCAAACTCAGATCATGAGCAGAGTCTTGATTGCAGTGCTGCAGTTTAATCTCTGTGCCACAAGGCAAATGCAGATTACAATTACAACTGATTTCTCATATTAGAAATTAACCACCAAGTTCTTCCTTAGTAACTGCCATTAACGGCAGATGACTACTTACAATGTGATTAACTTTTGCAAAGAGACATCAGCACTCAACTCTTAAGCATGTCTGCTCATTGGTAAGTGCCTTTAAATATAGGGCTACTTATTCTGAGGTTAGCATCTCTACTGCACTGTTCTCACCACTGATAAAATAAGCTGGAGCCTGTTTGGTTCAACATCTCACTTTCACATACGACTGAGAGGTCTGTTGATTTTGTTTTTTTTAAAAAACTTTCCATTTTAAAAAAAACCTTCCCATTTAAAAATGTGTTTTTAAAATGGGCTTCAACTCCACACATATTATTTTGCTTGTTTTTATCACGATGCCAGTGGTTTCAGTTTTTCTGTTGCCCAACTCTTTTGAGATTCCTTTTGGTGGTATACTATAATCTCCTTAAATAAACTATCAAGCAGCCTTATTTCTCTGTGTTGGTTTTGCTTGTCTTGTGCCCATACATGCCTCCTGTTATTAAAGAAGATCCAGATCTGTTTTTAAACCAATCAATCAAACAAACAAACATAGGTTACTTAGAGAAAACTTGTACTCGGGGCAACTTGCAAAATATAGTGAAATCAGCACAACAACATTTCTAAAAGTGACAGTCAATAAACACAGAGAAATAAATGCAAATAATGAACTACAATGAAATCCATTGATAAAACAGCAGCAGACATTAGAAATCCACACTTGGGTTGTCAAGTCCTTCCCTGGGGATGGTTCATTCATTTTAACTGCTCTGTGACTGGCCTAGCCCAAATACTCATTTCTAAAGTTCTCTGTGTGGAGCAAGCCTGTGATCATAGCTGTCTGGAGGGACAAGCCAGCAGAACAACAATAGGCAGTCATTCCCCAGAGTGAATTGCAATACATGTCTACCCAATTTCAGCACATTTTTCACATGCAAATCTTTACTCTGAAAAGACGCCTGATAATAACTCATATCTTATTTTGTCCACAAGATCTCTCTTTGTAGAGGACCTTGCAATATTGGAACTGGATGACTGAGCAAGGCTGTAGCTTCAGTACTTCCTATCTTTTTTCTCACCTACGTCCCTTGTTCAGAGGTGTATAAAGACATGCATGGATTATGGAAAATGTGTTTGGAAGCTTTTTATGAATCTCCATGCAAAAAGAAAAGCAAGGTCTAATGATCAATATCAACAAAAGTAGAGACAGTAACAAAGATCAGATGTGGAGAAACAAAGCATTTCCAGTGCACCAAGAATGAGAGTCAGATCCCTAGATTCTGAAAGTATCTCTTTAACAACCGAGAGAGGAGGGCTGGCAAATTTAGTGATTCTGTGGGATAAATGTTCTGCTTTTGGGATCTTCCAGGGGCCACACAGACCATAAAAATGCCCCAAATCACCCAAAAATGGAGGGGGGGGGGGAGAGAGGAAACAAAAAACTGCTTTAAACCCACTTCTTCTTTGTGGTTTGAGATGTCTACAATAAAAATATTTAAAGTGCACTGGGAGGTGAGCTGTCATATTTAAAAGGAGAATCACCACTCCTGGCAGCTTCCAGGGACTGCAATTCTTGTTTTTGGCCTGACAAAAGCAAGTATAAGGATTGCAAAAATAGGTTTGGGGGAGCCATATGTATCACAACTTTACCCCTGAATTGTGAAGCAAGTGCCTCAGACACCAGTGCTAACGGTTCACAGCAGCAGTCCCCTGGCTTTTCATCCTGAGCCCTCTTGCCATGCATGAAGACTGAGCTGTCTGTGCCACAGGGATTGTCCTGATTCCCTAAACTGGTTTCCTGTCCTCTGTCCTCTGGTGGTGAAAGATGATGCCCCATCACTAGGTAATATTCACTGTGAATCCAGCTTCTGTGTTTGGAAAAAGAGGAGAAGGTGCGGTCTTGTATTTTGTCTTGGACAGTAAAAGGCTTTCAGCCAATCCATTGTGTAAGGTGTTTGCTGCTCATCATGGAGCTGTTAAAATATTCACTGCTATTTCAGATCTATGGCAACAAGGCAGGAGGAGAAAGCAATAAATGAAATCAAGGTCAAGGCAACAAAAATAATGCATGAGTCTGTTTTCTCAGACTAAAATCTTATTAAAAGGACTATGGTTAGGGATCAGAGGAAAACACAGAGAGCACTAAGTTATTCAAGCATAATAATTCAATAGGGATTTCTGTACTGAAAGGAACTGGACATACCCTTTCATTACTTTGCTTTCAGAGCTGTCCTCATTTTATCATTTGGCCCCATAATTGCTTCTTTATCAGTGTCAGTCATAAATTTCATCTAAAAACTGACAAAACACAGCAGGATGTTCTAAAGAGTTACAACTAATAATATCTTTACATCAAACATTTTATATCTGCATAGATAGAACCATGCTCAATTATGAAAGTGTTCTTGGTTCTGTCTTCGAAATTTCAGAAGCTGATTGAGAAAACATAAATAAAGGCTGCAGTCCTACACTAAGCTGAAAGCAAACTCCATAAGCTAAATGGGGATATTGGGCAGACATGTATTGTTAGGCCAGAATCCCACACATGGCCTAAGCAGGCAATTGCACAACCAAGCCTACCTATGCTACCAGCCAGCTGTCATTTTCCTCAGGTTTTCCAAGTAAAAGGAGTAGTATGCCCACTTGCATACTTAGTCACCCAATGGATCAAGGCTGGAGATAGTTGTCCTGGCTCCCAAGATGTCTCACACACATACCATTCAAACTGTATCTTCCAGGGATGCCAGTCCTGAGATTTGTCTCACTGCCTAAAGGCCTGGCATCCTTAGACCTGGCAACTCTATACATAGCATACAAAGCCCTAGTATCCTTTTTTCTAGTAGAAATGTGGATTTTTATAGATGTGCAATCTTTTCTCATCTCCCGATCCAGCCCATGTCTGATTCTCATCTTGTTTTTCTTCAAGGACAAAATCTGCTCCTTTATCTGCTCATTTATTTCTTCCATTCTTCACATGTTTGTCCACCTAATACAAATTGTATGGATTGATTGAATGCTTGCACCCAATAGTTATAGTATGTTTCAGTGAGGTGCCTTTTCTATGTTTTCAAATGCACAGTTTTGGGGGGTAGAATCTGCAGTCTAAACACTTTTGAGTGGACACTGAATCCCCCTGCAGGTAGTCCAAGAAGCATGGGCTGAGGTAAGCCCATAAAATCTCAGACTGAATGCATTCTTAATACATTTTTACCTTGTAACGTGAGGGAATTGTTATCTTTTTCATCCATGTCTTATTTATTTCCCTCACTCCCCTCTGACTGTGTCATCTGAAGTCTTGTTCAACACACACACATACACACAATCATGTCAGCTATTCCCTCTCAATTTCATGGTAATGACTGGACCATCATTGATTCTTTTCCATTCAATGCTTGTAATTATCTCAGGAGGGTTTATGGGCATGCTAGTGGTAAAACAGAAAATAAATCTATTGCTATTAACTTAGATTCATATCAGATGAAATTTAAATAAATTCCTATATGAGCATTGAGGCAGAGAAGATATGAACAATCTAGCTACTTGATTTTGAAGGTGCTTGAAATGAATCCAAAGATATATGGTCCTGAAGTAGATCGGACATTGTGATTATTTCCTCTATGTTGTACACTTTTGATGCATTGTTCAATGTTTATAAAAGCAGGAGCAAAATGGTGGGCCTGAATCAACCACATTGTGCACAGCTGCCAGATGTGTTCTCTGAGACTTAAAAAAGAGAGAAAATAATGCTAACCAGCTGTTTGGGAGACTGGGAGGGAAGATATAGCCCCTGATCCATCTCAGAGCTGCTGCTATAATATGTTTAAGGCTTTTTGGATGTGGCACCATCTGTAAAGCCATGAAAGCAAAGCATGCTACTTATATACAGAGAGGTTCTCTTTGAGTGGTTTAAAATTTAATTATGCAGGTCACACATTGCCCCACCCCCACCCTCCAGCAAGCTGGATGCTCAATTTACCAGCTTTGGAGGGAAGGCTGTGTCAACCTCTAGCTAGTTACCTGGGATTGAATATGGGTCATGAGCAGAGTTTGGGCGGCAGTATGGCAATTTAATCATTGTGCTATATGAGGCTCCTCCATAAAAGCTGGAGTTGTTGTTTAGTCATTTAGTTGTGTCTGACTCTTCGTGACCCCATGGACCAGAGCACGCCAGGCCCTCCTGTCTTCCACTGCCTCCCTTGCAATTCTGTCACAAAATGCTACCCTTCTCTCAGAAAATTGTTGCAGTTGCAAATATTTTGGTACTCAAATGTTCATTTCTTTGGTTTACATTGGAGCAACACAAAAACAGAGAAGAAAAGTCAAATCCAGTGCATTTTCGTGCTCCTGTGTGGGATTGTATCAGATTTGACTTTTCTTCTCTGTTTTTTGTGTTGTTCCAATGCAAACAAAAGAAATGAACATGTGAGTACCAAAACATTTGCAAATGCAACAATTTTCTGAGAGAAGGGTAGCATTTTCTGACAGAATTGCAATGGTGCCAATATTTTTGGCCATGACTGTACATCTAGCCCCCTCCCTGTCTACATACCATATAAGGGGATGCTAAAATTGATTCTCTTTAGAGATGTGTTTGACAACAGCCTTCTGTGATTTACTTTGCCACTGTCCTGCTATCCATTCTTTTATGAAGCAGGGTGCCACCTGTTTCTGCGTTTGACATGTCTATCCTGTTTTTTGTGTTATGTTGTTGCTTGATCTCTTGTCTGTTTGGTTGTTTGCTTTTAGCCTGTTCACCGCCCAAGATAGTGCATATATAGTAATGGAGTGGTATAAAACTGAAATCAAATGAAACCAACCAACCAACCAATAAATAAGAATGAGGTTTACACCATCCAGTTTTGGTAGACAATCTCCTAACCTGTCTGCGTGGTCCCCTAAAATGAGGAAGTTGTAGTTGCACCTTTAGAATTTTGTTTTTAAGAAACTTCCAGCCATCTTTGACTTCATTTCCTGTTAGGATTTCCTGCCATGGCACCTCACTTATCATTGTTCTGAGTTTATTAAAATTAGCTTTCCCGAAGTCCACCATATCCATGTGGCTACACTCCACTTTTGTTTCCTTTGAAATGGATGGTAAGAGGGATGAGCAGACTTTCTGGGCCCCAAAGTCTTTCAGTTTCCTTCCCAGAGCTTCAAAGTCTGATGTGATTTCTTTGTAGTTGCTCTTGCCTGTGTCATTGCTCCCACATGGATGCAAAGAAAGGGAGATGCTCAGAAAACATAGGTTTGCTGAGCAATCATAATCCTTCCATCACATCCCTAATCTGTTCTCCAGCAAGACAGCATATCTGGTGGATCTACAGGGTTCTGGGCTTATTTCAGTTTCAGCCCCATACAGTAGGGAGTCTTTTACTACAACTACTCTTCTTCTTTTTGTAGGGTATAGATTCAGTAACTCTGCTTGGCTGAGCTTCAGCCTCTCTCATGTCCTCTCGCAGGGTCTCCTATAAGTCCTCTTCTGGATGCTGTCTGTCAGACTCCTCTTACAGAATCTGAAAGTTGTTTTGCAGTTTCACTGGTGAAGAGTGTCTACTCCTTCTTTTGCTCCTAAATGTGACTCCTCCATTATGTATGCTCTCTCCTCAGCATTCTCCTCCTCTGCTTTGTCTTGCTGTTCTTCCACCTCCCGTGTCTCACACAGTGGCTACTGTCGAAGAGTTCTGTTTATGGACTCTTCATCTTCTCTTACAGCCTTAAGTGTGGCTACTCGCTGCTTCAGTTTATTCAGTTTTTCTTCCAACAGTGCTACCTGTTTGCACTTGCTGCAAATATGTTATTCTCTGTGTTATTCTCAGGCACAAAGACAAACATTGCACACACCTTACATGTCACCACTAGTAAAGTTTCTCTTCCCTCCATGGTCCCTGTTACCTTTTTACTTTCTTGTGTTTTCTATCACTACCTTTTTCTTTGTTCTGTCTGTCTTTAAAAATGATGGGAAAGTCCATTAATGTGTAACTACTATATGTTCACAAATGAAAAATGTTATTAGGGGCCTTCGCTTTGGCCTTCCCTGCCAAACTCCTCCATCAAACTTGTTAGTTCTCCCTGTTCAGTCTTTCTGGTCACTTACTCCCTGGGTATTGTCTCAGTTTGATTCCTCTGCTGTGCTCTGTTAGGAGTCAGCAAAGAGAAAAAGGCTTGTTCCAGATGCACATTGCTAAATCTAACTCAAGCTCTTTTCAAGACGAAGTTAAAACACTTGAACAATTCTAATTGCTCTTCTCAAAATGGTATTTGCTTGAAACAAATGGTAGCCAATATACAGAACCTGCAAAGGTTTATTCAAGGAAGGAAGCATAACATTCACAAAGCAAAGAGCTTGGTATTAGAAGAGAGAGAGTTGACCTCTGCCAAATAATATACATTTCTAGGACAGAATATTCCATTCCATAAGATTAGGTTTCAAAACAGTTAATGCTATATGAAAGTCAAATGGCACGCGAGGTCCTCCTGAAGTCAGTGTATCAAAGGAAACACACAAAAAAGTTCATTTTATAGAAGTATTTTGGCAGTGTGTCTAGCAAGGTGAAGATTGTTTTCCACAGTAATATTTTATTTATTCTGCATTTTAAAAAATAGGCACGTGGTGGCGCTGCGGGCTAAACCGCAAAAGCCTGTGCTGCAGGGTCAGAAGACCAGCAGTCGTAAGGTCGAATCTATGCGACGGAGTGAGCTCCTGTCACTTTGTCCCAGCTCCTGCCAACCTAGCGGTTCAAAAGCATGCAAATGCAAGTAGATAAATAGGGACCACCTTGGTGGGAAGGTAACAGCGTTCCGTGTCTAAGTTGCACTGGCCATGTGATCATGGACAAAACGCTGGCTCTACAGCTTGGAAACAGGGATGAGCACTGCCCCCTAGAGTCGAACACGACTGGACAAAAATTGTCAAGCGGAACCTTTACCTTTACCTTTATAAAATACTAAAGGCGCTAATATCTTGGAATGATCTAAATAGGCTTGAGCACTGGGCTGAAAACAATAGAATGAAATTCAAAAGGGATAAGTGCAAAGTATTGCACCTTGGGAAAAGAAACAAAACACACAGTTACAAGATGGGGGGGATTCCTGGCTCAGCAATACTTTGAGTGAGAAAGATTTTGGAATCATTGTAGATTACAAGCTGAATATGCGCCAACAGTGTGATATGGCTACAAAAAAGGCAAATGCTATTTTAGGCTGCATTAATAGAAGTATAATCTCCAGATCCCATGAAATACCCGTTCTCCTTTATTTGGCACTGGTTGGGCCTCATCTTGAGTACTGTGTTCAGTTCAGAATACCACACTTCAAGAAGGATGCTGACAAACTGAAACAAGTTCAGAGGAGGGCAACAAGGATGAAAACCAAGCCTTGGGAGGAAAGACTGACAGAACTGGGCATGTTTAACCTTGAGAAAAGAAGAGTGAGGGGAGATACAATAACACTTTTCAAATACTTGAAAGGCTGTTATACAGAAGGGATCTGCTCTCAATCAGTCCAGAGTGCAGGACATGCAACAATGGGCTGAAGTTACAGGAAGCCTGATTTCAGTTGAATATCATTTTAAAAATCCTGATTGTTAAACCAGTACAGAAATGGAACCAATCACTTCAAGAGGTGGTGAGTGCGCCAACACTGGAGGCATTCAAGAGAAATTTAGACAACCACTTGGCAGATATCCTTTAATTTGTATTACTGCATTGAGCAGGGGGTTAGACTCGATATCCTTATAGGCCCCTTCCAACTTTATTATTGTACGATTCTAATGCTGAGCCATGACAAGTGGATGTAAAATTTGGTTCAGGAATTGCTGAGGGATGAGTTTACAAACTTGTTTATTTCTTCAAATCTTTTGTATTCCTTTAGCAAAACTAAGAGCCTACTTCTTCAGAAAGCATTCCATATTGTGTGTCGCACAACATGGAATACTTCCATTTATCAAGTCGCATCAAACTTCTAGCATCAAATGTAGAATTGAGGCTGAAATTTGCTGGGAGGATCCATGGACTCACCAAGTATGCAGTCTCCCTGGAGGACAGATAAGGGATGTGATGGAAGGATTGCCATAACTCATAAAACCTACAGATACATATCCCTTTCTTCTTCACAATGTGGGAACAAATGACACAGCCAAGAGGAGCTACCAAGAAATCACATCTGACTTTGAAGCTCTGGGAAGGAAACTCAAGGACTTTGGGGACCAGATAATTTTTTCATCCATCCTACTGGTGCTCAGAAGAGAAATGGAAAGAGAAAAGAAGATCCTCTGCGTGAATGACTGGCTATGAAGGTGGTGTCGACAAGAGGGATTTGGTTTTTGGGACTATGGGCTAAGCTTCCTGGAAGAAGGACTGCTAGCAAGAGACGGCTTGCATCTAACAAAGACTGGGAAGGATGTGTTTGGCCACAGCATGAAGAACTTCATCAGGAGGGCTTTAAACTGAATTGGAAGAGGAAGGGGGACACAAGCACAGAGTTAAGGGTAGATGAAGCCTTCCACACAATAAGAGGAATGGACCAAATTGATCAAAAGTGCAACAATAATAACATAAAAAACAATAATAACAAGCATAAGTAAGGTCCCAAGGCAGGAGATCCTAACAAGAAAAGGAGTCGAAGAAGGGTGGGAGCTTCTAAAAAAATTCTAAAGGCACAACTACAAACAATACCAACAAAAAAAGGGGGTAGATGCACTAAAAAGTGAGGCTTCACAAAAAAGCAGGGAGGACCTAAAAATGAAAACAGACAGGTACAGGAAGTGGAAAGAAGGTCAGGCTACCAAGAATGAGTACAGACAAGTAGCAAGGAAATGCAGGGATGTCAGTAGGAGGGCAAAAGCTGCGAATGAGCTGAGGTTAGCTAGAGACACTAAAAGCAATTTTAAAAAGCATTCTTCAGGTATGTGAGTAGCAAAAGAGAAACAAAAAACATAGTGGCACAGCTCCACAATAGAGATGGGAAAATGAGAACAGAGGACAAAGAAAAGGTAGAGGTGCTAAATTCCTATTTGAGTTCAGTCTTTTCTCATAAGATGGACTATGAACTTCAAAACAAATTGGAAGTGCAAATGGGGTGGGGGAGATAGGATTGCAGCTGAAGACTGATAAACAAATGGTCAAGGAATATCTTACCACCTTGAACAAGTTCAAAGCACCAAGGCTGGATGAACTGCATCCGAGAGTACTGAAGGAACTGGCTGAAGAACTCTCAAAACCGCTATCCATTGTTTTCTTGAAATTATGGGAAATGGGTGAGGTTCCAGAGGATTGGAGGAGGGCTAATGTTGTCCCTATCTTCAAAAAAGAGGAACCTGGGAACTACAGGCCAGTCAGCCTGACCTCAATCCCAGGCCAGATTCTGAAACAGATCGTAAAGTGGTCATTGTGCAAGCACTTAGAAAACAATGCAGTAATAACTAGAAGCCAACAGGGATTTCTTAAGAACAAATCCTGCCAAACTAATTTTATCTCATTTTTTGATCAGGTCACCTCCCTGATAGACAAAGGGAATGCTGCAGATGTAGTGTATCGTGACTTCAGCAAAGCTTTTGACAAAGTGTCCCATGATATCCTGATGAGCAAGCTAACTAGGTGTGGGCTGGATTGATCAAGTGTCCAGTGGATACACAATTGGCTAGAGAATCATACTCAGAGGGTGATGATTAATGGGTCCTTCTCTAAATCGGAGGAGATAACAAGTGGAGTAACCTAAGGCTCAGTCCTGGGCCTGGTGCTCTTCAATTTTTTTTATTAATGACTTGGATGAGGGAGTGCAGGGAATACTTGTCAAATTTGCAGATGATACCAAATTGGGCGAAATAGCTAACACCCTAGAAGACAGAAAGAAAATTCAAAAAGACCTTGATGGGCCAAAAACAAGAGAATGAAATTCAACAGGGATAAATGCAAAGTGCTGCACCTCACAAAGAGAAATCAATTGCACAGTTAGAAGATGGGGGATAACTGGCTCAGCAAAACTACAAGTGAGAAGGATCTTGGAATTGTCGTAGATCACACGCTAAGTATGAGCCAACCGTGTGATGTGGCTACAAAAAATGCAAATGCTATTTTAGGCTGCATTAATAGTAGTAGAGTTTCCAAATCCCACGAGGTGCTAGTTCCCCTCTATTCAGCACTGGTTAGGCCTCACCTTGAGTATTGTGTCCAGTTCTGGACGCCAGACTTCAAGAAGGATGCTAATAAATTGGGACAAGTTGAAAGGAGGGTGACAAGGATGATCAGGGGGCTGGAAACCAAGCCTTATGAGGAAAGGCTGAAAGAATTGTGCATGTTTAGCCTTGAGAAAAGAAGACTGAGGGGTGATACGATAGTGCTTTTCAAATATTTGAAAGTCTGTCATTTAGAGAAGGGACAGGATCTCTTCTCAATCATCTCAGAGTGCAGTACATGCAACAATGGGCTCAAATTAAAGGAAGCCAGATTTCAGTTGAATATCAGGATAAACGTCCTTACTGTTA
Organism: Pogona vitticeps; assembly: GCF_051106095.1. Taxonomy (NCBI): domain Eukaryota; kingdom Metazoa; phylum Chordata; class Lepidosauria; order Squamata; family Agamidae; genus Pogona; species Pogona vitticeps. Next base: position 58,592,537 of record NC_135788.1, on the reverse strand, counting down.
GAGCAGTATGACAGTGGAACCAGTTACCTCGGGAGATGGCAAGTGCTCCAACAATGGAGTCATTCCAGAAAAACTTAGATAATCACCTGGCAGATATCCTTTGATTGTATTCCTGCAAGGACTTGATGGCCTTGAAGGCCCCTTCCAACTTAATTTTTATATGATTCTAGGATTCTAACCTTAGTAAGGATTGAGAAGTGGTTCCACCAATGCCCAGTGAGTTTCCATGGTTAAGCAGGGATTGAACCCAGAATTCCTGAGTCCTAGGGTGTCCTATCTTCTACACCACACTGTATACCTAAAAGTGTGAAATAACAATAATTTAAAAAGGTGAGAATGTTTCCCATAATCAGGTCACTAATCATCATCTTTTCTGTCTTGTCTGGCTGTAACTTTGTTTTGTTTATCATCATCAAGCTAATAACTGCATCCAGACTCTGAAATCATACTTCCATTCTACTGCAATATTAAACTAAACCAAAAAAAAGAAAAAAGAGAAAAAAAGTTGGATGTCATCACTGCACTGAAAACTAAACAAAACAAAAAGTCTTAATGTCAAGCTGATCTATAACACCTGCACCCAGCAGTAAATGCCAGACTATTAAGTACTATTTTATAATAAACATTTTTCAGTTGTTACAATTAAATGCAATATAGTAGCCCAGTTCTTTGGGGGCTAGGTAACTCTTTGATAATCTGGGGGCACATGGCTTGCCAACTGCTTAAGGACCCCATTGGTCTCTTGCTACTGCTACTAATACAAAAAGAAGGCAGCATCCATCAAAGTAAATGGGTAAATCAAAACTTAGCAGTGCAATCCATCTAAAGTAATTGTAGAACAGCTCTGGCACAACATTTCCCTTGACATTTGGTGTAGCAGGTGACAGTTATCCTTTGATAGTTTTTTATTGGAGTATCATTATATCTTAATTACTAATATATTTTATATGATAACAGTATTCAGCCACAAAAGGCTGAGTATCTGTACTCTATCCCCCCTCTGTACTCTATGTAATATATATAAAATTGTTTATGACTGGCTCGTTCAATTAGACTCACAGGGGTACCAAAATTGTTAAGCAATTTCCCTTGAGTTTAAATCTGACATTTGATACAAACATTATCTAAGACACCTTGTTTATGAGGAAAAAAAATTAATCAGAAGATTGAAAACTTTCACATGGCAGATGTGAGGCTCCCAAGTGTTGAAGGCATTTGCACACTAATTAGGCAGCTGAAATCTAAACTAATTCAGGGCAATGGTTGCTTGTGATTCAATTTTAAAGGGCAGTGGGCAGATTTGCACCCAAAAGACTACCTTCCTACACACACCAAGTGATACTGAAATGAACAATATCCAGATAACTAACATCCTATCAAGAAACTGGCAGAGATAAAAACAAAACAAAAATATCATTCAGGGGGGTGTGTCCTTTCTGTGAAGCATGGAGAGCTGTGGGCTTCCAGATGCTTTTGAATTGCAACTCCCTTTATCCTTCACTTGTAACAACACTGGTCATGGGAGGGAGCATGTATTCCTCTCTATCCAATGACATATGGAAAGCCACAGATTTTTTGCTCCTTCACTTCGTATTCCATTCGCAGGCACAGAGATGGGGAATTGGTAGGAGGAAGAACACAGCTTTTAATTACCTTACCCAGCCAGCAGCACCATGAAAGGAAAGTGTCCTGCCTCATGAAAGAAGCTCTCATTCAGAGCCGCTTGTTCTGCTCTCTTCTTTTTTCTTGGAAAGCCAGAGTGACATTCAAAATAGACTCTCTCACTCCATTGGACTTATCTTTGCATTTCCTTCAACTGTCAGTCGTTCTAACTTGTTGCCAGCAAAATATCTCTATGGGTTAATCAAAATAAAGACCATAAGGTGGCACTTTCAGTAATGTGCAGCAGTTTTATTAAAGCACCATTCATTTTCAGAAGTGTCTACTTGTATGAACTGTCAGTCACTTTTCAGCGGGCAAAGTCGATTAAGTGATACTTTTATTAGAGAGTAGATGTTTCAGATCTTGCATGATTTGAAAGCAGGCCCCCTGGAAAAGGGTTTCCTATGCTCATTGTATCTCTGAAAGCCTCTCTAATCCAATGGAGAAGCACAGAATTGGAAAGTATGCCTCAACTCTAAGAACTAGTTGGGTGGCCAGGGGAAGTTTCTTTTAGTTACTTCTACCCCATCTGTAAAATGACGCACTCCACAAGGGCATTATGAATATAAATAAAATAAAAATTAAAAAAAACCTTTACCAAAAAAAAAACCCTTTGCACATTGAAATTACTGTATAAAGTGTGTGTTAGGGATCTCTTGCTATAAAGAACGATAGATACTATTATGTGAGCAATAAAATGAAGATGAAGCCAATACATCATATAGAATAAGAATGCAAATTTGTAAAAGCACCAAAACAGTTCTTAACATACAAGGGAAAATAAAAAGGTCTCCACTTAGCACAGTAATGCAGATACCAGGTGAGCGTCTCAGAAGACACCCTCTCCTGACCATTCAAATGTTTATCTCAGAAAATGAAACACTTTAAGTGTGAATGAATAATGAGAGGTTGAGCTGACTATAAGTTCACCAGACAGTTGATGAGGGTGGTAAATCCTTGACCTAAAACTTCCTAAAGATCCCGTCAGCAAGCCAGTGGCATATCCGGCCCTTACCAGTAGCAAGGGCCAAAAGAGCCTTAGCCCCCCCCCCGGTTAGTTAGTTGCCCGCCCAGCCTAGAATAAAGAGACGAGACACATAACATTGGGTAACTGGACCACAATTTTAATAACTTTATTAACTTTAATTCCCCTTTCACAAGGGGGCCTACCATAATGCAATACTGGTCTATGCCCAGAGTCAGTTTTGACTTTCTGTTCCAGATCTTTCTCTAGTGAATTCCTAATCTGCAAGCATGCTGTTCTACCATATAGAACGCCGCTGGACACAAAGTAACATGAGTACCCTGCTTCCCCTCCCCCCTGCTAACTTCTGCTAATTCCAACCTGAGAGGAGGGATGTTTGGCACCCCCTAAATGTGATGCCCATCTCCCCACTTTCCTAATCTCCTCCTTTCCACAGCCGAGGGCCATTGCTGTAGACATGGCTCCAATTCGAAAGGAATGTGTACCAAAGTACCAACCCTGTATCTTGGCCTTCCGTAAGGCCTGAAATGTTATTTTCTAAAACTGATACTTTGTCAGGGGTGACTTATCATGATGTCACAAAAATCCACCATCCTTTTCTCCCTTAAGCTGCAAATAAACCTGTGCAGCACTAAATGGTCAAATCTCAATTATGGAACATCTCCCTATAACAATAAACTTCCCTTTGACTCTCTGGTCCGTTTTTGACCTACTCAAATATATAACTAACTGATTCTGCCCTACGATTAAGTCCTTCCTCTGCAAAGAAAGAAAGAAATGTTTTATTATGGTCATTGACCAGCAAAATTAAGATACATTATTTAAATTTGGGGACATAAACACAATCCAAAAAACATTAAAAACACTAAAACACCTAAGTACTAAAAACATCCATATACATATATGTAAAACCACATTCATACATCTTACTAAATATCTCCTACTCCCTATCATAGGCCTTATCTATGGGCTATTACAGCTTACATAGAATGCCAAATTTGTTACTTTGAAACTCGTAGAGCCCGTGTGAACATTACCAATTTATACACCAATTTACAGATTCTATAGCTGCGCTCTAGGTGGAACCTTTCCTTCACGGATTTTGATTGCAGCAGCACAGAATTTAGCTACTTTTGTCAGCATATCTGAATTTAACCCAGTATATCTGTCAGGGCATCACCCTGTCAGCAAAAGCAGTGTGTAATGTGCCTCTGATCGTCCAGGAAATGCCCTTATGTAAGGGTTAACATGGACTTCTCGAATGTCAGAATAAAAAGTACAATGTAGTAATACATGGGAGATAGATTCAATCTCACCAGAGTTACAGGGGCATAAACGCTTAGTGTAAGGCACTGTTTCTTAACCTTGGGTTACTCAGGAGTTTTGGACTGCAACTCCCAGAAGCCTTCACCACCAACTGTGCTGGCTGGGGTTTCTGGGAGTTGCAGTTCAAAAACATCCGAGTAACAAAGGTTAAGAACCACTGGTGTAAGGGATGTTGTTATACTTCCCTTCCTGGACTGCTGATGGAAGTGCATTGAAGCGGGCCAAAGTAAGAGCTTTGCGTTGTTTAGGTGTTAGGGGTAAGTAGAGATATTTTGCTGGTTTCAGTGGGAGCAATGCGTTATCAACTGTAAACCTATTTCTGATAATACCAAGATCCTGCTGCCTTTCTGTCTCAATAATACGCTGCCTAAGATTACTCTTGGCCTTAACGTATCCCATTTGTTGGATACTTTCTACTGAATAGCCGTATCTGTTGATTTTATGGTATATTGCTCTCTTCCAAGGTGACTGGTGGTTATCCTGTAATACCAGTGAAGTCAGTCCAATTGGTTGAAAGGTTAGTTTTAGCCAAAAGTTAAAAATAGCCAGCCAAGCTCTGGCTTCAACCTTCAAGTAGCCCACTTCAAGCCTGAGGGCTGCATTAGATACCCCTCTTGGAACTTGTAATATAGCCCTCACAAATTTGGACTGAACTACTTCTAACTGGATAAACGAAGAATAGGGGCCCAATTGTGCCCCATACAAGAGCTGACTAAGGGATTTGGCCTGAAACAATCTTAGTGCAGCTGGAATGTACTGGCCTCCCTTAGAATAGAAGAATTTTAGTATAGTAAGGCTAGATTTTTGTGCTGCTTGTACCACGTCGTTAACATGGGCCTTGTGGTTTCCTTTATATTGGAAAACAACGCCCAAATATTTATAGGCCTTAATTTGTTCAATCTCATGCTCATCTATTAACCACTTATAGATCCTGGGCCTCTGAGCGAACACTAAAACTTTGGTCTTCAAGTAATTTATCTGTAGCATTTCTTCTTTACAGTATTGTGCAAGAGTGTATAAAGCTCTCTTAAGTCCTATTGGTGTCTGTGAAATTATGACTGCATCATCTGCGTATAACAGAAGTGATATATGTCTATTGGCTAGTTTGGGGGGATGGAACTCTGGATGGCTGAGTGCCGTTACCATTGAGTTGATATAGAAATTAAATAACAATGGAGCTAATATACACCCTTGCTTCTCACCATTATAGGTTGGAACTTTATCAGACAAGTGTCCTTCCTTGTTGCATCTAATTCTGAGCGTTATATTTTCGTGCAGCTTATACATAAGCAGCAAAAGGCGTCGATCTATTGTGGAAGACTCTAACTTACTCCAGAGCCTATCTCGTGAAATTAGATCAAAAGCTGATCTAAGATCAATAAAAGCGGCAAATAGGGACCCTCAGGGTTTCTTGGTGTACTTATCTACTAGGTGCCTTAGAATAAGGGCATGGTCCTGTGTAGATCTACCAGATCTAAATCCAGCTTGTTCATCTGCAAAGAGGATAGGGGGTTGTCAGTTTTTGCTGAAGCTAAAAGTTCACTTTCTCTAAGAGCACCAAAAAAACACTATAAGCATTGCTGCTTTGAAAAGCCAGGCCTCAAAGTGATTCCTACACACAGTATGCCATTTGTGTGCCAACTTTGCCAATATCGCTGGGGAAAAAGGTGAATGAGAATCCTTTACACCTCGTCTCTCTGCTCCAACCCTTAATCATTTTCTTTATCCTGAAGTCTACAAAATAACCTCTACACCCCTGCACCCTAATGTAAAAGGCTAGTGCAGACATCTGCCCCTGGATAGACCGAGATGCTAATCCCTTGTAGTGCAGATGCACTGCAAACTGCATCATATGATCATTCAGAGGGGGCCAATCCTGTCCTAAACCTTCTTTCTCCCAAAAATTGAAAAATTCAGTACAAGCTGCTGTGTAACTCTGTCTAGTGCTAGGGGCAATGGCTAAACTCATGGTTCTGTTGGCCTCAGTCCATCAAGATTCCGTACCTCAATTGGCAAAACATAAGGTTGAGCCTGTGCTCTCGGTGCCAACGCCCTGAACTGGTCCATCTGTTGACAGGACAGGGCGTCAGCTATGGCATTGTCAGTTCCCGAAACATGACGGGCTTGAAAAACTGTATTAAACTGAAAAAAATGTAGCACCATGGCCCTAACGAGCACCATCACCCTCCGGGACCTGGACGTCAGTGAGTTAACTATGTGCACCACTGCCTGGTTATTGCATCAGAAAGTAATCACTGATTTAGCCCATTGCTCGCCCCATAACCATAAGGCCCCCACTATTGGAAATAGCTCAAGAAACACAAGATCCCTCATAATACCCCACGTGTGCCACTCCCCTGGCCACGTTCCTGCAAACTATTGACCTTTGAAAAAGATGCTGTAACCTAGGGACCCCGCTGCATCTGTTTGTACTTGAAAATCTGCCCCTAGCCTCGGGTTTTCCCTCCAAAAGGAAGTGCCTTTAAAATATTGGAGGAATTAAAGCCACACTTTAAAGTCCTTTTTCATACCCTGTGTTAGACATCTCTTGTGATATGGCTTTTTAAGGCCCTTCATCACATAACATAATCACCTGAGGAAGGCTCTACCCAGAGCTACCACTTTGCAAGCAAAATTTAGGTGTCTTACAATTTGCTGTAGCTCCCTCAGGTGACTTTTTGGCACGCCAACATTCTCTGAAGCCGTGCTTGCAGGTCTGTCAGCTTTTCCTCTGGCAATTGGCTGGCTGGGACCTTCCATCTTTTCCTCAGCTAAAGGGACACCCAAGTCCCTGGCTAACTCCTGAAAGACCACCATCAACTCTTGACATTGTGGTGTACCCTGAATACCACAAAATAAAAAATCATCAAGGTAATGGACAGCTCTGGCACCCCTAACTTTACGCAAAAGTGCCCATTCTAAAAAGATGCTAAATTGCTCAAAAACTGAACAGGATATGGAACATCCTATTGGCAGCACCCTATCCATATAGTAACTCCCATCAAAAGCAAATCCAAGAAGATCAAAGTCTTCTGGGTGAACCAGGAGAAGTCTAAAGGCTGATTTGATGTCACATTTCCCTAATTGAGCACCAATCCCAAAACTCCGCACCATGCAGACCACTTCATCAAAGGATGTGTAGCGGACACATTAAACGAATCCCCCACCAGAAACAATAAACGATGAATTAATCTAAACTCTACATGCGCCCTTTTAGGAACAACTCCCAGTGGTGATACTCTCAAATGCTCAAGTGGAGGTGCAGGAAAAGGACCCAACACCCTTCCTTCTTTAACCTCTTTTCTAGATTTTTTTCTCACAATGTCCTCTTGATTTCAGGTTGTCAGACCAAGTGACTATCATCCGTGACAGAAATATGAAAACTGAACTTGAAACCATTTAACAAAAACTTACCTGCCACTTTGTCCGGGTAGGATCTAAGCCACTGCTCCAAAATTGGAACCTTAATTGGGCTAGGACCTTTCTGGTACAGTAGCTGAAGCTGGAGGTGGCTTGCAACTTCTCCCTCTGGAGTCTCTATCCACATTGCTGCCCAGTCTCTCTTTGAGATATGTCGATGATGCATGTGGGCCACTACATATGAAACATTGGTGCCTAAATCTGCACAGTCTCCTATTGCAAGATCGTCGGGGGGGTGTTGAATTCCCAGCAGAACAGGCAAGGTTGAACCACCTGACCTGCTGTCATGCGGGAATTGCTGGCCTGTGCCGTTTGCACCAAGGGGACATAATTAAAAATTTAATAGAACTATAGAATAATGAGCCTTATAAGGTCTCTAACTCCCTGCTCAAAGTAGGAATCCAAGTTAAGATATATCTGAAAGATGAGTGTCTAACTTTCTCTTGAATACCTCCAGTATGGGAGCTTTCACCACTGCTCAAGGTAACTGGTTTCACTCTTTCACTGCCCTTAACAGTTAGGGAATTGCTATTGGCATTCAGCTGAGATCTGGCTCTCTGTAGCTTTAGCCCAGTGTTATGTGTCCTTCTTCTTGGAAAGATTAAGGAGAGATACTGCCCCTTCTCTGTAACTTTCAAATATTTGAGGAGTGCTGTTGTATCTCCCTCCAAACTCTTTTTCTCAAGGCTAAATAGTTCCAGATCTTCCACTCTTTCATTGCAGGGTTTGGTTTCCAGTATTCTCATCACCTTTGTTGCCTGCCTGTAAAGGTGTTGAACCTGCTTCAATTTGGAAAGAAAAACAGAGAGAGGGGGACACACAGCTGCTCATCTGAAGTATAGGCCTTATCATCTTGATTTATTTAATAGAAATTCAATATATTATGCAGGAGGAGCACTGGAAGGGAGTCCATGTAGTGATGTTACTTAGTTGTATCTGAATTTGTATTTTATTTTCAAACCTTAAAGATTATATATCTATTGTTATTTTCTTTGTGTTGTAGATCTTCTACCTTTGGCAGTAAACATTACTGAGACTTTATTCCTGACCCATTTTTTGCTTCATGGAGATACTTACATACTTCATTTTCCCTACATTTTCCCTTCATTTTCCCAACTTTGTCATAGTGGCGAATAGCACATATTTTGTAGCATCCAGTTTGGGTTGTGCTCCTTTTGCAATTGTTGTTTTGAAAGTGGTACATGTACATAATCTAACTACACTGAGAAGGGAAGAGAATAGCATGACAAGAGTTGTAGTTCTTATTTCCATGTGTGTTGATCGCAAGAGTGGATGGTTGACTTGTGCAAGGGGCTGCTGTCTTCGTATATTATGTCATTTATATATTCTTATAAGTGTAAGTGGTGCTTCATAAAGCATTCATAAAAAGTCAAGGTGCCATCCAAAGGGTGCTGTATGATAGAGATGAATACACTAGAAATGACAGCAAAAAATAAATAAATAAATAAATAAACACAGATAGTGAAATATAAGCATATTATAGCATAGAGTATCTGAAGGATGAAGTACATCAATTGCCTTACTGTTTTATTACCATCAGGTTGTTCATGAAGGTCAAATTAATTCCTCAACAAAATCAAATGGTTTACAAGGGGCCATGACAGACAAAGATCTTGCTGTATTATGGACATCTCAGACAAGAACTGAGGAAAGCCTGGGAACAAAAGTGTAGGGGAAAGACCTGTGGGAGACAGGGATGTAAAAGAGGGCTTAGAAGCAGCAAAGGAGGGAGAAAAAAGAAATGAGGATGAAGATAAGGTAGACAAGTCTATTCAAACTGGGGACTTGGCCCCTGAGACATGAGGATTTGATTATCTAAAAAAAGAGTCCAATTTATGAATGTGGGGTATTGTGCTTACGTACCTATGATTCAAAAAGTCAGGAAATATTGCTGTACAATATCATGTCCATGGCACCAGCAGGAAAAAGGATGCCAAGCTTTACATAGCAAAGGGCAGCCTGAATGTTGACAACACCAATGGCAGCAATCAATATGGTCTACAGAATAACCTCTTCTGCTCACTACCATTCGCACTTGTTGAAAAGCAGCGCTTACAATTACTTTGTGTTTGGGTGAGAAGTGGTTAACTGATGAAAAAAAGGACTCATCTTTTGGGATTTACCCTTGGATGGTGTCACTTTGTGAATGGTAGTGGTGTGGATTCCTGTTCAGCACCTTGACCATTAACCTGCGGAATGCCTCAGTGTTCCATGATTCCCCATACTATTTCACATGCACATTGAAAACCTGAAAGAGGCTGTCCAAAATTTTGTGATCTGCTACCACCAGCATGCTAACAACATTCCAAGCCAGGTTGCTGATGGCACCCAACTCCATCTGCATTTAAAGATCTTTCTGATTGGTCAAAAAGCTATGCCATGCTTATAGTTCAGTCTTTTAGAACAGTGGTCCCCAACCTTGGGCCTCCAGATGTTTTTGGACTACAGCTCCCAGAAGCCTTCACCACCACCTCTGCTGGCCAGGATTTCTGGGAGTTGAAGTCCAAGAACATCTGGAGGCCCAAGGTTGGGGACCACTGTTTTAGAACATTCAAAGTTATTTTAAAAAGGCATCTATTTCAGAGTTTTTCAGGCTTTAAAGCACTAACTACAAAGTATTACTTAGAGCCATGAATGGCTGAATTCCTGTGCTGGGACCTAAAACAGAAGGTTTCTTCAGGTATGCAGATTTTATCTTATTAATGTATTTCATCTCTTTTCAATCAGCCAGGGCTCCAGATCACTTGCTTCTGTACAGGGGTAAAACAGTGTTACTATTTTAAAAATAGCTCAACCTTTTGTCCAGACACCCCCAGATTTGGCATAAAGAAGAGTAGACTTTCTTATACATGCATAGCAAATTTGGTGCTGATCCAAGGTGCAGTTTCATATTATAATTTTGTTTGGGGCATCTCTGTTTTTTTATATGGCTTATGGAATGCTGTATTGTGCTGGCAGCACAATATAAGACTACCTAATGAAAAGAGTGGGAAGGGTAGGATACATGAGTGGTCGCAAGACCAGATAGGCGGGATATAAATAGAATAAATAAATTTGGATATTAGAGATGGGGACGACTCACCATTTTGGCAAGTCATCCCATTTTATGAATCGTCAAAAGCTGACGACTCACGAAGCACGAACTTGCCCCCATGAAGCAACAAATAACAAAGTTATTTGTCGATTTGTGGAGGGTATTTTAAAAAATCCCCACCCCTGCCCTCACAGCCACCCCACCACCACCATGCTGCCCCCATCTCCCTTGCACCCCACCACCTGCAGCGACCCCCTTCCTATTAAAAACAAAGCAAAACAAAAAAAATTGCCTACCGGCTGCCAATCAGTTGATCAGCGGCCATTAGGCAAAAAAAATGTTTTGGTAATTTTAAGGATGAATAAAAATGGGTAAATATTCATCCCTTCGTATTCATGGGGGTCTCTGGAACCTATGAATATGAAGGGATGAATATTTTATGAATTGGCTATTTTCGTTGAAAAAGGCAATCTATTTTTATATTCATCCCCATCTCTATTGGATATGTATTTATTTATTTATTTAATATATCTATTTATTGAATTTATACCCCGACCATTTAGTCAACTGACTACTCTGGGCGGCTAACAACATATAAAATAAACAATTTAAAATATAGGAACAAAGTAATGCCTCTAAAGACAAAAACTCAAGATGGAGGAACAAAATAAATCAAGACCCTTGGACTGGGGTCTTAGTCCACCTTAGGATACCTAAAGGAGAAGTGGAAACACACCATAACCCACATATGTGCCATTTGAACAAGCTGGAGTAAGTTTTAAATTTCTCTATTTATAATGTTTCGTGTGTTGTCACATTGGACAGATTGCCATGAATCCATTTATTAAGTTGTGTACTGGACATGTGATGCTTGGGTTGAAAACAATGGCTAATATAAAGTGATCCAATTAATACTGTGATGTGTGCATGTGTGTACTATATAGAATAAATATGCAGTTTTCTAAGTGTACTGAGTAAGTGGTTCATGTTTTGTAATATACAGGCTGAAGTACTGATATAATTATATAATAACTACTCAAATATTTTCTCATTCTTGACAAAAAGGGGTGTCTTGCCACATTTAAACAACACATCAAAAAGTGTCAATCTATTATTTTATTTATTTATTTTTCCAGCTTTTACCCCGCCCATCTAGATTCAATGAATCTACTCTGGGCGGCTTACATTCTGAATATAAAACAAAATTTAAAACAAATACTATCAGACAGCATAGAGATAAGCAAAGACCAAGATGGGAAGACTTAGGAAATAATGAAATGGAAAGGGGGAAGGCCTGCCTGAAGAACCAAGTCTTCAGCTTGTTCTTAAAAACTTCCAGCGAGGGTGCCAGGCGAATCTCCAGGGTCAAGGTGTTCCAGAGGCAAGGGTCAAACCCCTTAGCTGCCCAGCCTGGGTAGATCAAGTGACATCAGTAGAACTAAGTGGGAGCAGGCACTCTGCCAGGTACTGAGGTCCTAAACCATTTAGGGCTTTATATGCAAGCATTAACACCTTAAAGTCAATGTGGAAACAAATGGGCAACCAGTGTAAGGCTGCCAGAGTGGGGAAAATGTGATGCTATTTTTTCACCCCAGTTAATAATCTGGCAGCCATATTCTGGACCATTTGTAGTTTCCACATCAATCTCAAGGGCAGCCCCACGTAGAGCACATTACAGTAGTCTAATCTCAAGATTATGAGCACATGGACCAGAGTGGTGAGCGCTCCACTCCAAGATAGGAGTGCAGCTGGGAAATCCACCAAAGATGTAGGTGGGCGGTGTGGACTACAGGCTCTACCCGGGACTCCATGGTAAGTGCTAGGTCAAGATGGACCTCCAAGCTGCAGATCACACTCTTTGTGGTGTGAACTGCCTCCTCAAAAGAGAGGGAGCTTCCCAAACCACTGATAGGAGGGGTGCCCACCCTCAAAAGCTCCATCTTGTCCGGGTTCAGCCTCAGTCCATTCTCCTGCATCCATTGCAGTACAGCCCCCAGGCAGCCCTCAAGGGATGCAATGGCATCCACTGCTGTTGGAAAAAAGATGTAGAGCTGTGTGTCATCAGCATACTGATCTATGCAAGTTTTTTGAGTTTTGTGCAAGAGTGAACAGACCAGAGTCATCTTTTTTCTGTTAGCCTTAGCATGAGCTAAAAATGTGTGTGTGTGTGTGCATAAATAACTTTTTGTTTTGTTAATGCTGCTGCTGATGAAAAGGGTACAGAAACACCAATACACAAAGATATGTCAAATTCTCTTAAAAAACAACAGCATGACAATCTGCTACACATAATACACACACTTCCCCTCAATAGTACAGTATTTATTGAACTGATTTAAATAATGCTTTTCACATTTAGAACCTTGTTTTGCATACAAAATATAAAGATTTGCATTGGCTCAAGTAATACACATCGTTCAAGAAATTATACCTCTTTCTGCCAGCGGAATATTATAAAGAATCAGAAAATGTATTGCTCAATCCATATAAGAAGCTTTTGGAATTTGTAGAAGGAAAGGGAGAATTGCCACCAGCATGGACAGAAGTGATAATTTCCCTTATACGTAAAGAAAACACGGAGGGTAAAGAAATCAAAAACTACAGACCGATCTCATTACTGAATGTGGATTATAAAATACATGCAGTCATGTTAGCAACTGAACTAAAAGATGGCAAGATGCCAAACTTAGAGCAGGTTTTGGTCTTCCAGGTTGGGTTTTGTATTATGTGTATTAGACTGGATAAATGAATGGATAACCTTGGAAAATGATAGACTGGTCAGTTTGGAGGGACATGATTTGTAGTTCGGTTGGCATGCTTTTCTATGGTACAAAAAAGATAAAGAAAAGAAACATTTCAATTTACATATGATAAGAATAGCTCTATTAGGCTTGGAAAAAGATTATTCAACAAATTTACCAAAAAACACCAGTACAGTATGGGTATCACCTATAGAGGCCTTTACACAACCTAATCTTATGATGGAAGCAAAGCTTCTAAGATACCAAGATTTATTTAAAAAGGATTGTGAGTTAAGGTCTAAAGAAGAGTTAGAGACAAAAAAAAAATATATATATATAGACTGGTGGTCCAGAGCACAGATGGAATCCAGGTACAGAAAAGACAAAATACAAGGTTTTTACCCAGAACAAATGATACTTGATAAACTCCTGTTAGGCACAAAAGATAAAATAATTAAGAAAATATATAATTATTTGTTAGAAATTAAAATGCAAGATGAGATGATTAAAGAATGTATGATTAGGCGGGCACAAAATATAGGACATAATATTGATATTGATCAATGGTTGCAAATATGGCAAAATATAAAGCTCACAAAATCGGTTAATTTTAAGGAGAACATATACAAGATGTTTTACAGGTGGCATATGACTCCGGAAAAATTGTCAAAGATTTATACAGCTGCATCAAATGTTTGTTGGAAGTGTGCAGAACACGAGGGAAGCTTTTATCATATGTGGTGGGCTTGCAGAGTAGCGAAACAATATTGGAGTGCATACTTCGTTACAAAAAAATATTGCTTTGTAAGGTTCCACTAACTCCAGAACTGTTTCTGTTGAGTATGATACCAGACAACATAGATAAGACAAAGAGTGCTTAGTTATATATATAGTCACTGCAGCCAGAATTCTTTACACCAAAAATTGGAAAAGACCAGTGATACTGAAACAAGAGGAACTTATTGAGAAGATATGGGAAGCGGCAGAAATGGACATTCTATCAGAAATGTTGAAAGACTGTCCAATACAGAAGGCAACTGAATGATGGGATTTATTTTATAAATGGTTCGAGTCACCAGATAGTGTTTGAATAACATAGATCTAAACTAGGGTGTAAATGTGAGTTAAAATCTGGAGGGCAGTGAATAGTAGAAAAGCAGAAAGTTTCAATTTTGATATTACAGTATAAATAGACTGGATATCAGTATATTTTGTGTTTCTCCTCCCCCTCCTCCTTTTCCCCCTTACATTCCCCTTTACCCTCTGTATCCCATACCCTATCCCAAGTTATTAAATAAAAATAATAATAATAATAATAAAAGAAATTATATTTCTTCACTATTGCATCCAATATGTTCCACTGTATCCACTGGCTTCATAAATAATAACATACTTGATTGCATGCCCAACAGTTCAATAGACAGCAAATGAAAAGAGACAACTACTTGTACAATTGCTCTTTAGGTGCATTTTTTCAGTAAGGTTCAGTTCATTTTTCTTTTAGAACAAGCAAGGATTTACATCCCATAGTTGATGGATTATGTTTTTGGTGTACATTGTTCAGAAGATGGTGTGTGGTCTTTATTTTAATAATTTATTAGAATGTTACTGTGATTAGTATGTTTAATTTATTTTAATAATTTATCTTTATGTTGGATTAGAATATGTTTATACATAACATCCTTTTTCAGGATAAATAACATTGTTTTTAGTATTCCTCTGAGAACAAAAAATGTTTGTCTTAAATGGTTTAGGAATAAGGAAAGAAATGTTCTGGGAAAGAATGCATTGGTGAAACTGGTTTCTTGGTTTATTTTGATATTTACTTTTAGGTAATGGTGGTTTGTAATCTGAAGTATGGTCACCTCACCCTAACACTTCAGAGTGAGATGCCCTGCCTATGCTTTGACCACAACCCGCCTTAGATTTACAGTTACTATTTTCGTATACTGTGGTGTAATAGTGCAGATGCTTTCTACATTGAGCATAAGTTGGTCATGATGACTTACACAGCCTTTTTTCCCATTCTAATAATTCTAACTAGAGATAGACATATTCATATTTTTAAATGCATACAAATATCCCCATCTCAGCTGGACCTAATGAGAGTCTGTCCCCCATGACCTGACCGTCCACTCACCCGTCCCAGTGCCATGAAGGTCCCACTCTTCCTGCCAATGGTGCTAGGAACTCTTCTGTCTCCCTGCTCAGCTGGCCACTCAGCAGCCATGAGGGGAGACTCATCCTCTCAACCCCTGCCTGGAATGGTCAGCTGAGCAGGGAGACAGCGGAGCTCCTGGCACCATTGGTGGAAAGAGTGGAACCTTCAACAACACTGAGATGCATGTTTGTTTGTTTGTTTGTTTGTTTGTTTGTTTATTATCCCGCCTATCTGGTCATTGTGACCACTCTAGGCAGCTTCCAATACAATATAAAACAGCAAATAAAATAGGACAAAAATTGTTACATAAATAATTTCCATAACAATTTACAAGATGGGAGAAATAAAGTAAAAAATAAATAAAGAAAAGTAAAGAAATAAAAAGATCAAGTATTGACTGGAGGGAAGGCCTAAATAAACATCCATTTTTTAAATTGATTTTTAAAGATACCCAGCGTAGGGGCTGCGCGAATCTCCAGAGGGAGATTGTTCCAGAGGTGAGGAGCTACCGCCAAGAACGCCCAAATTCATGTTTTTTCCTTCCATGCCTACCTCGGCATCAAGGTCCTCAGCCTCACCTCCTGACTCGCTCGGGTGATCTGTGTAGACCTTGGTGGCAGTAGGCGTTCTGCCAAATATCAAGGTCCTAAACCATTTAAGGCCTTGTAAGTAAGCATTAAAACTTTGACGCCAATGCAGAACCGAATGAGCAGCCAATGCAATGCAGCCAGAATAGGAGAAATATGGTGCTATTTTCTCACTCCGCTAAGGAGTCTGGCCACCGCATTCTGCACTATCTGGAGTTTCTGCATCAACCTCAAAGGCAGCCCCATGTAGAGCGCGTTACAGTGGTCTAATCTTGAGATTACGAGTGCATGCACCAAGGTAGTGAGCACCCCGTATCGAGATAGGGTTGCAGCTGAGCTATCCGCCAAAGATGGAAAAAGGCGGTGCGGACTACCAACACCACCTGTGTTTCCATGGTGAGTGCCGGGTCCAGATGGATCCCCAAGCTGCGGACCCCACTCTTTGCGGCCAGGGTCACTCCCCCCAAACAAGAGAGAGTCACCCAAGCCGCCAACCACGGGGGCACCTGCCCTCAGAACCTCCGTCTTGTCCGGGTTCAGCCTCAGCCCATTTTCCTGCATCCATTGCAGTACGGTCCCCAGGCAGCGCTGGAAGGACAGGATGGCATCACCTACAGTTGGTAAAAAGGAGATGTAGAGCTGTGTCTCATCAGCATATTGATGACACGATGGCCCACACCCCCTGATGACCCCACCCAGCAGCCTCATATAGATGTTAAACAGCATTGGGGAGATAATCGACCGCTGTGGAACCCCACAATTGAGACTCCACGGGGTCGAGACACTCTCCCCAAACTGTACTCTCTGGGGACGGTCCTCCAAAAAGGAACGGAGCCAGGCAAACACCAAGCCACCAATTCCCAACTCAGAGAGCCTCCCCAGGATGATACCGTGGTCGACTGTATCGAAGGCTGCTGAGATGTCGAGGACAACCAACAGAAATGTTTTACCCGTCAGCCTCCCTCAACAGGTCATCGTACAGGGCAACCAATGCCATCTTTGTACTGTGGCACGGCCTGAAGCCCGACTGAAACGGATCCAGGGCATCTGTTTCATCCAAATGAGCCTGAAGCTGGTCAACCACCACCCTCTCCACCACTTTGCTGATGAAAGAAACTTTGGTGATGGGCCTATAATTGGCAATTTCGTCCGCCACCATATTAAGTTTCTTTCCTATGGGCCTAATGAGTGTCTCCTTGAGGGCAGGTTTCCACCTGCCCTCAAGGAAAGACCCATTTATTATTGCTGTGGCCCATTCTGTTGTTATCGGCCTGGCTGATTAGCCAGCCGGGTAAGGGTCAAGGGAGAAGGTGGTGGCCTGACAGCAATCAAGCACTTTGTCCACAGTATCTGTCATCACAGGCTGAAAGAGATCAAGAGTCACTGGGAAGACGGAGCGCTGGACATCTCAGCTCGACTCACTGTATTCAAAAAAGGAGTGAGCTCCCGGTAGATGGCTTCTACTTTAGATTTTAAAAATGCTGCAAATTGGTCCAGTGAAAAACAAGGGGAAGTCCATCACTCAGACCGATTCCGGATAGGTTGCGCATTATACGGAATAATTCCACCTGCTGATTTGAAGCTTCGCTTATCCGGTTAGCGAAGTATGTACGACAAGCAGCCTTTACCTTAGTCAGATAAAGGTTAGTTGCGACCCTGACAGCTATCCAATTATAATCCGTCAGGTTCTTCCTCCACCTGCACTCTAGCCTTCTCCTAAGCTGCTTCATTGCTCGAAGGCCTTGGTTAAAGGCCAGAGCGCAGGCTGAGCTCTGCATTGGAGAGGGCGTTTAGGTGCAATTGTGTCTATAGCCCTGGTGGCAGAAGTAAACCAGCTGTCAACCAGAACCTCGACAGGAGCACCAGCCAGGTCAGCCGTAACACCTCTCATGGCATCCTGGAATTCAATGGATACAGTAGCCTTCGAGGGCGGACCATAAAAATAGGTCCTTGCTCCCTGCGGGGGGTGGGAGAGCCACTGAGAGGTTACATTTTATTAGGTGGTGATCTGACCATGACAAGGGGACCAACACAACACAAGGTCACCATCAGACCACACTTACTCCAATTGGTGGAAAAGACCAGGTCCAGCTTATGACCACCCACGTGGGTGGGGCCGTTGACATATTGGGACATGTTCAAGGAAGCCATGGTTTCCAAGAACTCAAGAGCTGGCCCAGAGGTCTCTGTCTCCACATGAATGTTGAAATCACTCAAAACCAAAAGCTTCAGGGATCTCAACACTGCCACGGAGACAAAGTCCGCCAGCTCCAGAAGGGAAGTGGCTGGGTTGCGGGGAGCGCGGTAACCCAGCAAAATCCCAATACCATCTCTGGCCCCAATTGACACGTGGAGTGCCTCTAGACCTGACTTTACTACTGAGGAGCGCCTAGTAACCTCCAAGATTAATTTATAAACAATGGCTACTCCCCCCACCCCTTCAGTCTACCGTGGTGCTCGACAGTATAAGCGGGTGGACAAGAGAGTGGTAGGGGAGGACCCCCCTCTCCACAAATCCACGTCTCGGTTATGCATGCCAGGTCTGCATCCTCCTCCAGAATAAGATTGTGAATCACCTGGAGCTTATCGGATACAGACCTAGCCTTCAACAGCACCAGTTTTAGAGTGGAGGGCTGGCTGGGCTGGCTACCTTGATAGTGACAGTTGATCACAGCCCCAGAACAATAAACAGCCTTCAGACATCTGTTCATCGTTCTTGTAACACGAGGAGGAGCTGTGCCAATGCCATATCTCCCTTTACCCATAATCACCAGGATGTTCAAAGGCCCCTTGCTGGGCCAACAAGGCTGAAACAAACTGGTAGAAAAACAATGTGATAGTCTATGTGCTTAATTTGCATATGTGCAATATCTATATAATCTGCAGAATATGAAAATTTATATATTATACAAAAAGATTGTTCAACAGGGAGGTGTATGATATGCATATTAGACAGCCTAAATTAGGAGAACTGGCGTATGGCAACCTTAATTCAGATTTGTGTGGCAATCTGTGCATTTTTATTTAATAACAAAAACTACAAAGACAAGGTGTTGGACATGTTATAACAACTACCATAGCTAAGGACTTTCTCTGTAACCACATATTCTAAGACATTATACAAAGTATTTTCACACACAGCAAGTAAATTTTCTTATGGTGTAAGAAGTGGAAATAAACCTCTAACTTTATGATTAAACAGAACATTAATTTTTATTTTCTCTGTTAAAGAAGATCATTTCAAGAGTTGGCAGAGTGCCCCAGCAAATACGTATGTACTAAAAATATAACACTTTACCCACATATTGCTCACTTACAGGAGGCATTGTATTCTTGTCAGGTTTCTGTGTGACATATCTGATGCAAGTGTTGTTATGGCTGGAGGAGAAATTGAAGGAAACAAAGGAAATTCTGCATAAAGTGATTGTGCCTTTCAGTGCACTTCTAAAGCCACTTGTTACAGAACAGAATCTAATACATTTCGTTATCATCACTTTCCTTCCTTGAAATTCTTTTCTTGAAATGTCTTTCGTGTTCAAATATCACCCCAGGAAGGAATGCTACTGATTTTTTCAGTGGAGAGTTGCCAGTCACATTCATATTTTGTTATCAGTCAGCAGCCCAGCTTTGATATGTAATTAGATTAATTCATGGGCTTCTCTTCTCCCATTGTACTCAGATTCACAGAGAGGATAAATTTTCTTTAACTGGTTCCAGCTTTACTTTCCACAGTAGCAAAGGGAATAGAAGTTAGTCAGAGTGAAAGTGTTTCTCGATTCTTTGAAGAACTATTATTCTGAAGGTGTGAGACTTTTTGTAACTCTATTTAAATATATTTGAATCATTTTTTAAAAATCACTTATCCATTAAGTTATCCAATTCTGGGAAGAATGGAGTTCAAATCCTTATTCAGCCTAGAAATCTTCTTGATGGCTCTCCCCAAGAACCTATTTGAACCTAATTTTGACCACATAATTGTTCTGAGGATGTACGAATTGCTTGTCCTCAGTAGTTTCACAGAAGGGCAGATTAAATATGTGTTGCTGCACTTAGGGCACCATGAAATGCGATATTTAAAGAAGTGATCTTTGCCCATTAGGATTGTGCTCCAAACCTATAGAATGGTCCGTTTTGCAATGAATAGCTGAATCTAATAGGAATTTGCAAGTAATAGTTAGATCCATTGAAGCAGTAGAGATTTAATGAGTCAACCCCTCTGTAAGTTCTATTGATTGTGTGAGCCTACTTTAGTTCCAGCTTGCCACTGAATTTCTGCCAAAGTGTTTGCCACTCACAGTCACTCAACATGTTCTTACTGATAGTCTTTTTACAAAATCTTAAAAACTTTGAAACAGATTCTGGCCCCCTGTGACTTACTGGACAACAGAATCAATCACATCACTCACTTACTAGATGAAATAGGCAAGATGCCACAGCCAGTGATTATGCTCAGAGGAATTTTATCATGTTATCACTGGACAGGGACAAGAAGGTTTATATAGGCTTAGTGTAGCACAGTCTCGGACTTCCTGACCCACCCCAAAGGTTCCCAGCTATTTCTGTAGGTTTTCTCCATGAATTATAGGTACACCTACCCCAGGTCACCAAGTACATGTTTTGTACACTTTGTTGTGAAAGAAGGTGGTACTACCGGAAATTGCACTTTCTTCTTTCAGATACACATGTACCACATGCTCCAAAAACAGGTGGCCACTGTAAATTTACACAACCATGATGATTAAGAGAGGACTGAAAGGGAGGCAGTAAGATGGAAAATAATATTTATTTTTGTATACTTCCACATTATTTATGTTTGAAAAGTTTTCTCCTACTTTATTAAATTACAAAGTCTTTGATCAGATCCTCAAAATTAATCTTATGTAATCTGCTTCTATACTTAACAGAGATAAGGCATTCAGACTGCCTTGTTGCATAGTTGTTCTGATGGGATTTTAATATATTTCAACTGAGAAGATGAACACTCAGCTGAGCAATTTGTGACTATTAATGCTAAAAATATACAAAAACCAATGTCTACATTTGGAAAGGCACACTCAATATTGTCTTCTACAATTATTTTATAAAGTTCAGCAGAACCTAATCTTGTTTTTACATTATTTGTTGCACTGAACTTATGGCGCACAAATGAATGAAACTGCTGAAGCTCAGCTGAGAAATTACTGTTGAAGTCCTCTGGGTAAGCATCAATCAGCTTTTGACAGCCCTGGAAATATCTTTCAATGTTAGTAGATGATGAAGTGACATAATGTGGCACATCACTTAGAAAAGAAAATCTCTCTGCTGTCCTCTGAAGATGCCGGCCACAGAGACTGGCGAAATGTTAGTAAGAAAAACCTTCAGAACCCAACAGATTAAAGTCTGATGGGTGAACAGGTAAGATCCTAAAAGCTGATTTTGCATCAGCCTTCGCGAGTTCAGCACCAACTCCACAATACCTAATCATTTTTACTGCCTCATCAAATGAGGTGTATCTTACTGAACGGAGTTCTCCAGGAATAGCGTCCGGGAACGATAAATGGTGTATTAGCCTAAATTCACCAGGGGCTTTTTTAGGAACAATCCCCAATGGTGAAACCCTTAGGTTACCTATGGGTGGCTCCCAAAAAGGTCCCAGGACCCTACCCTCTCTAACCTCCTTATTGATCTTTTCCAATACTGTACCCTCCATGCCCTTTATTGATTTAAGGTTCTTTGCCATAAATGCCCTCCTAACGCCTAAAGCTGGTATTCAAAATCTGTATTTGAAACCAAGTCGCAGATATTTCCGCATTCTCTCTTTGGGTAATGTGCTAAACTCTTTTCCAGTATCTCAGTTCTAATTGGTGTGGGCTGCCTTTCCAGGAGCACCACCCCCCTTCTGGTTTCTTGTTAGGTCCACTTGGCTTATTCTGCCGCTGCACCCCAGCTCTGAAACAGTTAACTTTTGAGTGTTTTCCCCCACAGGTGAGACATTCATGCCTAAACCTGCATGGGGACTTTGCACAGGAACCTCTATTATTGAATTCATAGCAAGGCAGCCGGGGTTGGACCACCTGCCCTGCCCCCTGGTGGGTGCCAGGGTTCCCTGTGAACTTTATATTCAGATGCCCACTGTCAAATCTATCGCCTAGATTAGTTTTAGCGGGCATCATATGTTGTAACCAAAGCCCAGGGTGTAGTTCATCCCAACGTAACTCTGGCCTGATTGTGCTCTTCATTCTAAACACTTCATCATATCCAAGCCAAGCCTGGCCTTCGAATTCAGCCCTCGCTCTGCACATTATGTCAAAGTATTGGAATAGGGCTGAAGCCCTCCAAGGTTGTATTTTAACCAGTACCCCAACATATATGGTGAATCCAGTAACCCAATTAGTACAATTTCTATCGGGCCTCTTTCGCCTGTATTTCTCTTTCAGTTTTTCATCATCCTTATATATCTCCTTGACCTTCACCGTCCGATTAAGAAGCTCATAAAACTCAATGTATTTTGCTTTTCAAATCTTTTCCTTCATCACCATGGTCAGATGATCACCCAATGGTGTGCTATAGTCTGTGTAAGGAAGTGCCGCTATCGGAACTGTATTGTAACCTGTATCAGGCACTGAAGGGTGTTGTTTAGCTCCTGTATTCTTATCGTCACTGGCTAGTCCTGTTTTACCTGGATTTACGTAGGGCATGCCCCATCCAAAGCACTGTGGGCTTATTGGGGGCTAAAAACTACCGGGCCATGCCATGGAAGGTGTTGTACGAGGGTTAGGTGAAGCATATGGCTGTTGCATGCCCCCAACCCATGGCCAAGTGGCGGGTTGACCTTGTATGTTGTGCGCAGCTACGTACTCACCATATGCAGCCCCTGATGTTCCTGGAGCCTCCAATGCCCCTTGCACACTCGTAGAAGGTTCATCACAGGGCTTATGCCCATATGATGTACCCTCTGTCGCCTCCTGGCCATCTGTTGCCTCCATCCTTCTGCGTTTTCGCCCTCCTGGCCCCTTTGTCGCTGCCATTGGTCCTTTGTCCACAGTTTGTCTTTCCACCTGTGACCCTGCTCAGATTCAAGGGCATTAAAACGTCTCATAAAATCTTGTGTGATTGCCCTCATTTCTGCCCTATGCCTTCCCTTCGTGTCTGTGGCAAAGCGACAAGGTGTAACTTCATGTTCTATAGATGCCAGCCTGTCTAACCGTTTAGCCTCCAAATTTACCACTTCGGCCTGTAAATCCATCAGCATAGCCCAACATTCCTCATCAGAGGATGACTGAGGGGGGGGACACCTGGGGAACAACTTGTCTCTTCATTGGGGCTTTACCCTTCTTATTTCCGGCCCCTTTTTTTGGGCAGCATTTTTACCTAATGCCCATATATCCTTCTGTTTTACTTCAATGAATGCCCAAAGCTTTGACAAGCCCTAGAGCTACCCCAACCAAAAGGCCTCCCCTCTTCAATAGGAGTGCCCCTTTTGACTATACCTTAAAGTAACTTAAAGCTTAAATCTTTATGAATCCACCAGTCTTTATGGCCTTTAATTGGCCCTAATGATTCTAATTAAAATTAATAATAAAATTTAATTGATATCAAATAAATGTGTATTAATTTTTTACTTCCAACCAATTTTTTAATTTCCAACCATCAATTGGTTCCCTGTGCCCTAAAATGTTCCTATTATGTTGTTAGCTTTTTAATTAATTAATTTAAATGTTTTTATTTAACCCCCCGTTAATATGGGTCCCTGATTTGACTCCCCCACCCCTTAAATCCTATCCCCTGTATAATATCTTATTTTCCCCTTTTTATTTTTATGAATATACTCCCACGTGTATTTAGCCCGTAAAATGGTAGACAGGGCTATACAAAGCGAGCATGTTGGCAAACAAAATGGTGCCCGCTCGAAACAACCACCCCTCATTCTGCTGCAAAAGCAGCAAGAGATGTACCGACAATGGGGGAGGAGAGAATTAATAATCACAGGGAGAGAGAGGGGATATGAAAAGCGCCAGCCAGTCCTTGTTATCCCGAACATCCCCAAGCAAGCGGCACCACTATCAGCCCCATGCTATCTCCCCCTGCTACCCTCGACCAAGGCAGAAGGAGCGGGAAGCCCAACAAGAGAATGCCTTCTTTTCTTCTTAAATCACCACTCAGAGAGGAGGGGAGACTTTGCTGATGAATTAAGGCTTGCGGTGGGGCACACCCGCCCGCCGCGCGCTACCTCACTCACCCTCCTTGCTCCCTTATTGCCTCCCGATCCCAATCAACTGTAACTCAATCCAGCCTCCCTCGCGTCCCAAACAAAGTAATAAAGAACAGGGAGGGAGCTCAAGGTTATCCCCCCTCAAACCAGTCTCCAAAGCCTCCAAGTTAGCCAGCCAAATCCATCCATCTTTTCTCCTTGCCAAAAGTGAAAGAGGGCAAGTGATGGGCCAGCACTTCCTTATATCACTGCCGGCCCATACCCAGGTCACGTGGCCCACTAACTTGCCTCTTCCGGGGCCGGGAGAGCAAAGCCGGCTGTGCAGATCGAGGGTGCAATTGCACCCCTCCTGCACGCAAAACCGTTAGTAGCTTCAGTGACACTGTCCAACCATCTCATCCTCTGTCGTCTCCTTCTCCTCTTGCCTTCACACTTTCCCAACATTAAGGGTCTTTTCCAGGAAGTATGGCCAAAGTATTGGAGCTTCAGCTTCAGGATCTATCCTTCCAATCAGCAGCCAGGGTTGATTTTCTTCATAATGGAAAATACTCTAAAAATCATTACTGGTCACAGCTTCCGGTAGTGTAATGAAAAAAGTAGGGGTGAGTTCATGGTTGGCAAAGGGTGCCAAAAATGAGGACATCTCACTGGTGGGTCAAGCCTATCGGCTGTCAGAGGAGAGATGTCTCATATGGAAAGGCCTCCCTGCCAGCTGCCCATTTAGGGTCACGAGGCTCAGTGGGATAAGCTGGTTGGGAGGTACCATTTCACAGAGCAACTGAAGGCGTGCTGTTCAGTGGACAGCCTGATTCAGTAATAGGAGCTCACCCTGCTATAGGAAACATCTGGAGATCTAGGATTATCCGGACATAAAAGAATATTACACTACAGTAGTCCCCCGTGTATTTTGGGGGATGCAATTTGAATAGTTAATAAAGTTGTAGCCCAAATTTTAACCCAACATACTGTGTCTCACCTTGCCTGGCTGGGAGGGGAATGAGTTCCTCACAGGTGGTTTTGGACAGGGAAGAAGGATTTCCTTTGCCTGAATTTCCATATTTTGAAATGTGGCCTCCTAAAAATGGATCAAACTGGCTTATGAGTTCAAGCAGCTCTAAAAATTTCCCATTTTGCAATGATCCAAACCTTTCTTCTGTTCCTCAAAAAGCCAAGCCATGTTCAGCTAATGTACAAATAACAGCTATGGCATGCCTCAAGACATGGTCCCAGTAATCACTCTTCCTGAATTTCTCCAACTGTTGCCCCAACCCTGCACCTTATCTTCGAGTTAAGTATGTTAGCATAGAGTCTCAGATAGTAATGCTTTTTTTCATGATTATCAATTATAATAGTATTTTGCCAGTCACTGAACCCTTCTTTTATAAGTAAATTCAAGAAACTTTTAAGAGGCAACAGTTTGCTAACGAAACAATAAACTGATCCTGTTGATGGTGAATACAGTAACTGCTCTCTTTTGTATTTCTCACCATTTGCTTTTGTCCCAACAAAAAGTTTCTGTGAACAATACCTTACTGGTTTGACACTACTGAAATGTTGGTAAGATGTCAAATGACCCATTATGGTGTTGACAGTCACTGGGGCCACAAGCAATGCAATAAGCGACATCATCAGCAGAGAAATCAAGCCACAACCTTGGATCCTTTGCTACTTTGTGATTTACTTCATCTTTTGCAGAGAGAATAATTTCACCATCATCACCGTGGTCCACTAAACTTTCATTTTCAGCAATTATTTCAGCCCTAGAATGTATTGTAAAGTAACTTGATTCAACATTTGCAGTAGAGGTATCAAGAGAACTGTAATGTTTGCCCCTGGTTACCCCTCGTTATCTTCCTACCACAGAGCACTTGAAGGCAAACCAAACTCCTCTTCACACGCTGCCACCAGTTGATCACTAAATCAACATACTTTTCTAAAGAAAGATGAAGGTCCATTCACCATTGTCTTTTAAATAAAACAGGTTTATTGATTAGAGATGTTTTGATAATAATTCATACTTATCTTCTTCAGGTTTCTAAATCAAGAATAACAATCTTCTATTTGATCTTACAGTTACTATACACTCTTCTGACTAATCACACCTCAGATCTTCCAAATCTCTCTCTCTCTCTCCTAAATCCACACTCTGATTGCCTCTTTTATCTCTCTCTCTCTGCTCCGCCTCTCAATATTAGCCTACAACATGAATAATGCATGACTATTTAACATAATAAGAGCGAACGCCACAAGAACCTACAGGCAAAGTGAGATTCTTAATGAGGCATATGCTAGATGAACCTGCTTGTGACACCTCAGTGATTCTAGTATCATCATATTTTGATTTTGAAGTGATCAGAGTGGTATTTACTGTATTTGTGACCACTTCTGATAATGGAGATTGGTTTATTATGTGGAACTTGTGTGAAGAAATCAGACACCTTTGCAGTCTTGGACTCTAAATCCAAAGTCTTCTCTTGTTTCTTTTTTGATACTTTTTGCTTTTGTGCACCACTTAACTGAATACTTTTCATCTTGGTTCTTGGGGTCTGTGGGGTCTGTCACATATATTGATAGACATAATGAAATACAGATTCAGTTATCACCACCAGTCCACCGCCATGTAGTAAATAAAATATAGAAAATGCAGGCATAGTCAAAAGCAACACCATTTGGCCTTTTTCATGAATTTCACAACATTTCATAAGGACTTCCACAAAATTATGAAACATTAATTACATTATTTGTTATCAGTGTTACATAAAAAAAGGAATCAGTTTACTTACAACGTGTCAGAGTCTGGAAGCTACTAGGTGGCCTTTTGCCACCTGGCAGAGACATCAGGGCCCAATCCACCACACAGGGTAACAGAGCTGGAACAATAAGGCTGGCAAGCAAGGCAGGAACAACAGGGTAAGAACAACAGGGCAGGGGACAGGAACCAGAAACTAGGCTGGAACAAGGCAAGACACAGGCCAAAGCACAACAGCAGAAACCACTTACATTGCTGAGGCAATGTCCAGGAGGGAGAACCAGTCCTTAAATAGGCCTTCCCATGAAGCTTCCAGGTGGGCCCCTCATGAGTTGCCTAGTAGCTGCTGCTTAGGCCAGGGCCTGAGCCTGCAAACACCAGGCAATTCCTGGGTCAGGCTGGCCCTGATCCTGCAGTTACCTTACCAGGGCCATGTAGACCAGATCCTGACACAAAGTTACAATGTTAGCACGTGTGTTGTTGCCTGCTGGCGTGTTGGATGCTGAGTGACCGACTAGTGCCCCTGCACAGTCTCATTCTTAGTGAACAACTGAATGGGGCAGCCAACATGAACAAGACTTAGAAGTTAGACAAGAATGATCATGCGAGCCTCCATGGACCGTGAGGCAGTTAAACTTATCAGATTCTAATTTTGTTGTATTCCCAAGATTAATGTATATCATTAACCTTTATCATTACTTTTCTTATTATTTTTACTTCTGCTGAGGAGGTTATGTTTTTGTCAGAATATGTGTGTGTTTGTTTTCTACTGACTTTGTACAGATTGTATACAAATTTCACAGACTGCATACAAAGTTTCCCCTGCTTTCATTTATTCGGGGGGATTTTTCCCCCTTCGATTTCATGACCCTTGGTGGAGGTCTACACTCTCTGAATGCTCTTGTTATTATTGTATATATCTGTATGTAATTTTTTCATGGCTGCACCATTTGCAGTATTGCACCATATGGCCAGAGATGGGATTGACCCGGTTCGCACCGGTTCCACAGAGGTGGTTGTTATTTTTTATTTTAGTTCGGAGATCCGGTTACTGGCCTGAGATGAATGAAGCCGGAGGAGCCAGGTGACCAGCGACGAGCGGGGGAGGGAGGGGGGCTATGTGGTTTTTTTCAAGTTAAAGATAACTAAGGCTGTTGCTCTGACAATTTGAGGAGACAAATGGCAGGCAGATTGCTTACTCAAAAACAGGAAGACAGCTATCAGTTTTTTAACACTAGCAAGATTTACCATCAGGCCAGGGTTGAAGAAAGCAGATCAACATATCAAAGGGGAATCGAAACTATCCAAACATTCAGGCTGGGGGCTGGAGGGACTGCAGGAGGAGGAGGGACTAAAGCATACTAATCAAGGATTTGTGACCAGCATCTTCAAGAGGACTGTGTTGAGATAGGTTTAAGTTTCAAGCTTTCATTTTTGAGATTATTCAAGTAAGTAAGTATAATACATAAAAGGCAAACTATGTTTAAGTATAAAGCTGGCTTTTTATTAACTATTTCCCTGCCTTAGCTGTTTGCCATGCAGTCTTGACTCTGGCAGGCAAAGACTTTTGTGGTAGGCTTTTTTAACATGCAAACTGCTGTGGAGAAATGGAGGGAGGGAAATGAAATGGGATTGCTTTTTTAAATTTTTATCATGTAAAATATATTTTCAAAATTATTTCAACAGGATTCCCTTTAGAACCTTTTAGCATTTATGTATTATTGCATCTTTATGCTGCCTTATAGTGGGATGTAAAAAAAATATTTATCATTGTGTCAGGGTTTGTGAACCACTGGAGACACTCTGCAGGGAGAAAGATGGGTTAAAAATAAAAACAAACAAACAAACAAACAACCCAAGGCTCCAGGGTTTTAAAAAAAACTGATACTTCTATTTTTTGAAAGAAATAAATACCTGAACTTTGGAGAAAAAAGGTCAGAAGCCTGTTGGTGATTAATTAGTTATTTAGATTTTCAGGGAGGGAACATGCCACTTTTTCCATTGGTATGCAGAAATCTAGTATTTAGGATCTATGGAAAAACTAATGGGGAACCAGGCTCTATCAGGTATTATATTTTATTATGATGATAAAAAATTTAAAAGTGGCTAAGGGCATCTATTTGCAAAGGCTTTCACGGCTGGGATCTGATGGTTGTTGTGGGTTTTTCAGGAAGAACAATTTTCAGAACACCGCCAAAGAGCCCGAAAAAAACCCACAACAAACAATTAAGGGAATAACCTTTCAACTTTCTGGAACTGGCAGTTAGATGCATAAAAAACCTGTTGTTGCTGTTATTGTTATGTGTCGTCAAATTCCCCCCTACTTAGGGTGCCCCTAGGAATGAGCAATCTCCAACATGGCTTGGCCTCAACAGCCCTGCCCATCTATTGCAAACTCAAGCTTGTGGTTTCATTAGGAAGTAGGTCCATCTTGCATTTAGCCTTCCTCTTTTCCTGCTGCCTTCCACATTACCAAGTATTATGGTCTTTTTCAATCTATGCCTGCCTTCTCATGATGTGCCCAAAGTAGTACAGCCTCAGGGTGTTTTTTTTTTTTTGCCTCTGGAGATAATTTAGGCTTAATTGGATCCAGAACCCAATTACTCATATTTTTTGGCAGTCCAGGGTATCTGCCATACGATCCGATCAGGCCAAGGGTGTCTGCAAAGATGATTGAATTTTTGTTAACTGGGACAGTCCTCTTTGAAGAGCCACATGTCAGCATGCTGTTTTAAGCTTCTGTTTTTGCAACGTTGCCCCTTTGCGCTGTCCTCAACAGCCCTGCACAGCTGGTGCAAACTCAACCTTGTGGGTTCTTTGATGGTGTCAATCCATCTCACATTTGGCTTTCCTCTTTTCCTGTTGCCTCCAACTTTTCTACAGAACCTGGAATGGGGAGGGATTAAATGTTGGTGAATTGGGGAGTGGGCGGGAGATGCTTGCGTGGCAGCCTAGTATTGAGTCAACATGTTTTTACAATTATTTTGTAAGAAAAAGTGACTCATTTGAAAACAAGACAAAAAGAGCAGAACCCACAAGCTGCAAAAAAAGCATACATTTCATAAATAAATAACTGGCCAATGGGTTTCTCTGGCCACTGTTTTGAGGGAGATCGTAACCCTGTCTTTGTGGTTGGTGGAGGATTCTGGGAGTTGTAGTCCCCCCATTAAGGGCATTTATTTGCAAAGCTTTCACGGCTGGGGTCTGATGGTTGTTGTGGGTTTTTTGGGCTCGTTGGCCGTGTTCTGAAGGTTGTTCTTCCTAACGTCTCACCACAGAGACTGGAAGAAATGTTAGGAAGAACAACCTTCAGAACACGGCCAAAGAGCCTGAAAAACCCACAACAACCAATTAAGGGAATAACCTTTCAACTTTTTGGAACTGGCAGTTAAATACATACAAAACCTGAGGTTGCTGTTATTGTTATGTATCGTCAAATTCCCCCCTACTTAGGGTGCCCCTAGGAATGAGCAATCTCCAACATGGCCTGGCCTCAACAGCCCTGCCCATCTATTGCAAACTCAAGCTTGTGGTTTCCTTAGGGAGTAGGTCTATCTTGCATTTGGCCTTCCTCTTTCCCTGCTGCCTTCTACCTTTCCCAGTATTATGGTCTTTTTCAATCTATGCCTGCCTTCTCATGATGTGCCCGAAGTAGGACTTTTCCACAGAACCTGGAATGGGGAAGGATTAAATGATTGTGGCATTGTTCAGAGACCAGTTCACATCCCAGGGTGGCAGCCCTCTCTTGCTTGTGCTACAGAAAAAGCTTCATTATTACTATTACTGTTGCTCTGTGGTAAGAACTTTTTTTTCAGAAGGGGTCAGAGAATTTGAGAGTTATTCTCAAGTTCATCTTCGCTTTACATGTGTTTTCGTGCCATTCAAGATGACCCTAATGGGCCTTTCAAGGCAAGTGAGGTTCTCCTTCTTCTTCCTTCCCTTCTTCCCACACAACTACCTTCCTTGTTTCCCCAGAGCAGGGAATAGAGATTAAACCTGCACTGCATGGGGTTACACAGCACTCTCCTTGAAAACTAAGGCTTGTATTTTAGGACTCTTCCCTGAGGACTTGTGTGGGGCTGAAGGAGAAAAGGGGCAGCAGAGGAGGACAGAGGAGATGAAAATGGAAGGTGGAAATTTGGGGAAGACAGTGGAGGGGGGGGAGTCTTATGTTTTTGGTGAAACTGTGGCATGAAGGAAAAGTGGAAAATGAGAAGAGGAAGCAGCTGCCAGGGCTCTGAGGGAAGCCATCATCACTACCAGCGCCGCCAGCAACACCAACACCCCCAAAGCGACTGACGAGAAGCGGTGGGTGCGGGGTGGAGGGGAAAGATGGAGGAGGAGGAGACCTCAGAGGAGTCAGTAACTGAAGGACCGATTGAGGTGGTGGGGGTGAGGTGGAGTGGCGACAGACTGAAAAGGGAACATACCTTCCAAGCCAGAAGGAAGTGGGGGGGGGAGAAGAACTCCACAACAGGTGCGCAAAGGCGGCCTCCAGGTAACAACAAACAGGGCTATCAGTCATTTCAGGAGCAGGAAAGGGGAGGGAAGCAATTTTTACTGATGAGCTATAGGGCAAAATAGGAGGTAAAGGGAAGGAGAGATGTGTCAGTTCTCTGTCAAACTTGGTCATAAGCACCCACTGTGAGGTGTGTGTTTGTGTGTGTGTTTTTGGCACATGCCCATGGTGAGGGTAACAGCAGCAGTATGCCCAAACAGATGCACTTATCCAGATGTCTTAATTATGTGAGAAGTAGTTGTGATAATAGGCAGTAGGGAGACCACTGTGGAAGAAATCCTCATCAGATCCCACTGTCCTGGGCATTTACTTACTTATTTACTTACTTATTTACATATTTATTTACATATTTATTTACATATTTAAATTATTTATTTATTTATTTATTTATTTATTTATTTATTTATTTATTTATTTATTTATTTATTTATTTATTTATCAATCATTAGGACATAGAACCTGTTGTTAATTTATTTGAATCCCACCACTGCATATGGCCCATAGTAAATTTGGCTATGGAAAATTTCTGTGGTGCCCCCTCTTCAGTTTATGCCCCTAAGCACATGCTTAATGGTTAATCCACCCCTGCTAACAGAGCACAGCTGAGGAATAAAGCTGAGACAGACCCAAGGAGCTGGCAACCAGATTTAGCAAACAGGGATATCCCCAGAGGTTCCTGGATGAGACAGAGTATCTAGATCCATTTCAGTCTGGCTTCAGGCCTGGTTATGGGACAGAGACAGCTTTGGCTGCCTTGGAAGATGAAATATGACAGGAACTAGATAGGGGATCTGCGTCCCTGTTGGTTTTGCTAGACCTCTCAGTGGCTTTTGGTACTGTAAACCACAGTATTCTCCTGATACATCTCTGGAATGGAACT
Organism: Pogona vitticeps; assembly: GCF_051106095.1. Classification (NCBI taxonomy): domain Eukaryota; kingdom Metazoa; phylum Chordata; class Lepidosauria; order Squamata; family Agamidae; genus Pogona; species Pogona vitticeps. The sequence goes on along the minus strand of NC_135788.1, from coordinate 58,560,261 downwards.
TGGGGACACTATTTTATGGTGGTTCCAGTCCTTCCTGGAGGAGAGGTGGTGCTTGGGTGTTCCTGTTCAAAACCCTGGATACCAAGGTGTGGGGGTCTATGCTTTGTCTCCTATGTTATTTAACATCTTTGTGAAACTACTGGGTTTCAAGGAGAAAGGTGGGATAAAAAATATTTTCAATCAATCAATCAATCAATCTTGATCTTGGGCAGCCCAGAAAAACATTTTCTTTGTTCAACACTTTTCTTTGTACAGATTGGTGCTCCTTGCTTGGGTCATGGTAATTCTGTAAACATTTCTACAAAAGTTAGATGGGAAAAATGTTTGTGTTGGAGAAAATGCAGCTTATTGGGAGTGGGAATGGTTTGCCAACAGCAGTGGCAGTAGAGGAGCTTTCTATTTTCTTTTGTTGTTGCTGCTTCTGCAAATGAGAACAGCAGCAACTGTACAGTTTACCCAGTCACTTGTTTGCAGTGTCTGCAGTGCCCCAGGCATAGCGCAAGGCTAAAAAATGAAGAGAAAATGGCAGTTGCTGCTAGAAAATCAGGACAATACTCCATCTGGCTATTTGAGTTTGTTCGCCTTTCCCTGGGTTGCAAAGTGGGTTGGGACAAAGAAAGCCAACAGAACTGAGTCCTTACATTTACCTCCCAACAGTAACTATCTCACACAAACTCACCCTCATCCCCTCCAGCTGTTACATAAATAGCTTTAAAGGGGAACTTTTAGGCCTAACTGTTTTGACACCTCTCCATATGCTCCAACTTGTTTCAGGAGGAGCAGGATAGCCAGGGCCTCTGGCTATTAAGTTCTGAATTGGAATCAGCATTTGAACCAGACAAACACATCACTTGCTAGTAAGCTGATTCATTAGATTGACTTATTCCTCTTACATGATTGAATCCTGTTGCTATTGGAAATTCATGTCATTATTACATCTCCAAACTTTTCTGCATGCCCCAGAGATCATGGATGAAGAGAGGTGTGTGTGTGTCTCTAATGGCACAAAGTGAGAGATCCTTCCAGCTTTCTGAAACACCCTGGGAGATTAGAGGAGAGGTCTCACTTTGTGTTGGGCAGCCAGGGGCAAGTGATAACCTGGAAGTTATATACAGTGGTGCCTCGCATAGCGAGGTTAATCCGTTCCGGATTAACCATCGCTATGGCGCAACATCGCTGTACGAAATGGGGAAAGCCATTGGAACGCATTAAACTTAGTTTAATGCATTCCAATAGGCTCCAAAACTCACCGTTCAGCGAAGTTGTTCCATAGCTGGCAGCCATTTTCGCACCCTCGGTAAGTGAGGGGAGGGCACGAAAACACTGCGCGCAGTCATTTTGGGGCTTCCAGCGGCCATTTTGGAGCCGCCGAACAGCTGATCCGCAGCATCGCTTTGCGAAGATCGGTAAGCGAAACGCTTACTGATCTTCGCAAAGCGATTTTTGCCCATAGGGGCCATCGGTATGCAATCTCATTTGCGATCGCAAAACCCTAATCGCTATGCGATTTCGTCATTATACGGTGTGCTCGTTAAGCGAGGCACCACTGTAATTGCCATTGCCAATTTGGCAATTAAATGTATGAATATCTGTGATCGTTCCAGCAGATGTCTCACTTAAGGAGGAACAACGGAAAACCCCAGGAAATTTACTGTCTGTTTAATTATGTAAATTGAATTTGTTCAAGTATCCAGATCATCTGCTGCTAGTTAATTTTGAAAAGTTCTAAAGAATATGGAACATAGTGAATGGTATATCCAGTGCAAACATCTAGCAGCTGCAAACTGCAGTTTGGTTGGTGTGTTTCACATTATAAAATATAATTCAGAACACCATTGCATCCAACTTCACAGTTTAATAACTGAGGTTGAAGATGTTCTTGGTAAAAGGCAAAGTTGCAATGCCCATTTGAAGGCCTGTTAACACTACCTATCTAAAGCCATGGTCACACTAGCCAAGTGTTCCCCTGTTCTAACAATGCAGTACTTTTCATACTTTTCTTGTACTGTATCACGGTTATGTGATATACAGTGGTGCCTTGACTTACGAACTTAATCCGTAATGGAATGTTATTCATGAGTCAAAATGTTCGTAAGTCAAAGAAGCATTTCCCATAAGAATGCGCTGAAACCCGATTAACTGGTTTCTGCTGTTTTTTGTTCTTATGTCAAGACCCAGTTTGTAAGTCAAATCATTCATTCTCATAGGAACTAATGCAAAACTGGTTAATCTGTCCTCTACCACTAGGGGGAGAATTTTTTTAACCTAAGATGACTTAGGTTTTAAAAAGGTCAGGAAAGGAGGAAGACAGAAAGAAAGAAGACAATGGAGGAGGGAGAGAGTTTGGAGTCTAAAACACATGCTAAACCAACACATTTTAAACCAAGCCAGCACAGACCCTTGAAAAAACTTTTCTGATTTGCAAGGGAAGCATGCAGGAACCATTGCAAAAGCACAGAAAACAAATGGAACAGATTAGAAATGCAAGGAGAACAAAGCAAAAAAGCAAGGGAAGCATGCACGAACCATTGCAAAAGCACAGAAAACAAACAGCAAATCAGAAATGCACGGAGAACAAAGGGACAAGTTCAGAAATGCACAGAAATCAAAGAAAAAAGCAAGGGAAGTATGCAGGAACCATTGCAAAAACAAACAGATCAGATCAGAAATGCAAAGAAAACAAAGCAAAAAGCATGCAAGACACATTGAAAATGGGGGAAACCCCCCCAAAAAACAACCAAATCCCCAAGACCCATTGGAAATTGGGGGAAAATAAATAAATAAAAAAACCACAAATTCCCCAAGACCTATCAGAAATGGGAAAAAACACTCCAAAAAGGAACCAACCCCCATCAGAAATGGGGGGGAAACAAAAAACAAACACCCCCTCAAGACCCATCACAACATGGAAACATAACCCCCCTAGCTGAAAATCATGCTGCAAAAATATCCAGAACAGTATTTTAAAATATAAAGCAGCACCTTATCTTATCAGGCAGCTTCCTCAGATCACACTCTAACTGCCAGGGCGAACGAGCTAGAAAGAAGCAGCCTCGTCAACACCTACAGTTAGCTATTTGAATTTCCCACCCTTTTCCCCTGCCTTTTTCTGTTTGTAAGTCAATGCTCCATTTGCAAGTCAAAGCAAAATTTTGTGAATGGAATTGTTCGTATCTCAAAATGTTCATAGGTCAAGGAGGTTGTAAGTCAAGGCACCACTGTATATGCTGGGGTAAACATCCCAATTTGGTTTAATGTTACTGACTCATTTTCTCAAACTTGAATCATTATGATTGGCTGTGATGTGGGGCTGATTTATTTTCTCTTGCAATATCTTTCGCCTCCCTCTCTTTTCTCCCTACCAACATGGCCATGGGTGATGCTGGGGAACACGCTGGTGGGGTGTGTGACAGTCAACTCCAGCTCTGAAGGACATCTTCTGCCTCCACTGGATGGCTCCTCCAGCAGGCTGGCCTCAACCAGACTAGGGGCTGTTCCATAGGCACTGCATAGGAGGGCATCCAAGACAGAAGGAGATGGAAACCTCTACTGGCAGGCCAATGGGACTCTCTGCCTCCCCAATGGTAGGGCTGGCTCCATGCTTCATTTTCCCCCCGTCCTCTCCTGCTGCCACCTCTCCATGCACCTGTGTGCTGCCTTACTGTCAGGAAATTACAAAGTTTGTAATAGAAGAAATTGATATCTTAATGTGTAAAGAAACTTGTTAATCAGCCATATTGTACAGCTGTGTATAAAGCTGAGTCATGCTTGTAAGCCGCCCCTTATCTCCAAAGAGATTTACGGGGGTGCTGGAGACTGGGATGAGTCCGAAATCCAGACAAACCTCTGACTGCTGAGCAGAGCCACTTAGGTCTCAGCAAGGTCCTGTCTAAACTTCTTCCTCAAAAGCCAATCTCCTTTATTAAGAAAGCAACACACACAGACAAATCCATGAGTTATACTCAGAATAATCTGGCTCTAAATCTTTGGTAGCAAACACACATGGCCAATTAGACATTCAGCTAGTCTGTACAAGAACCAATGCATGCAGATCAAATCATTACTGCTTTATTGAAAAGAATTGCTTTAGAAAAGGTTTCAGTTGATGGTAAAATAGTTCAGTAGGTACATTTTCATATCAAGACAAACGGAATACTCCCCTCCCCACTCCAGCTGGAAAAATAAAGAAATAGAATTATGCTAACTAATAAAAAGCATAACACAGTCCATCTCACGTGTCTTGGGTCTTCATAGGCTGATGCTAGATGAAATCCAGTTGACTTCCATCAGTCCATGGTAGGAAAAATAGTCCATAGCAAAGCTACAAACCATTATGGGAAAAAGCACGTGTCTGACCTTTCTCAGTCCAACTCCATCTTTTTTTTTTAAACTCCTTACCCACTTCCTTCGTCTTCCCAGAATTCTTCATAAGGAACACCCCCTCCTGGGTCTTGTTGTCCCGCCTAACTTTCTCATGAGAGCTTGAGAGTTGTTATCAAGTTTTGTGGCAGAATTATTTTGACTACGAAAGTCTCTGCTCTCTACTCATCTTAGCAACGAGATAATCAGAGAGCGAAGCTTCTCTGAAACAGCATGAAAAACTTTCCTACTACAGAGCAGACTTTAAATCAAGATGGATGCTATTGGGACAATCTTAGGACTACATATCCCATTCTAATACACATAAAAACACAAATCATCACATGCCACCCCTGATAATCGTTAAAATTCAGAGCAGTAAATCTGATCTAATTTTAAGAAATCAAGCAAAAGTAACTAAAAAGTAATTCAAAGTAATTAACTGGTTATATCTCAAAATTCAACTACAGATTAACTATTACAACACTGAAACATAGCACACTGTTGAATACATTGTTTCAATGTTCAGGTTCATAAGAATCTTCACAGTACATTCTAGAAAGACCATCTGCCACAACATTCAATTTTCCAGGAATGTGTTGAACTTCAAAATCAAAATCTTGCAATGCTAGACTCCATCTCAACAATTTCTGGTTGTGAGATTTCATCTTCTGCAACCAAACTAAAGCTCTGTGATCTGTTTGGAGGGTAAACTTACGCCCCCATAAGTAAGGTCTAAGTAAATTTAGAGACCAAAATATAGAAAGAGCCTCTTTTTCAGGTACTGCGTAATTTCTCTCTCTATCCAAGAGTTTTCTAGAGAAGTATGAGATAGGGTAAAGGTTCCCATCTTCTCCTTGCTGTAACAATACTGCTCCAAGTCCTAATTCAGAGGCATCTGTTTGTAAAATGAATGGTTTGTCAAAATCAGGGGATTTCAGTATAGGTGCATCCATAGTCTTAGCTTTTAAAGCATCAAAGGCACCTTGACACTCTGGTGTCCACTTTACCTTGACAGGCTGTCTCTTCTTAGTGAGCTCTGTCAGAGGTGAAGCCAAATGACTGAAATCAGGAATGAATTTTCTGTAGTAGCCAACTAGGCCCAAAAACGAGCGTACCTGTTTCTTAGTTTTTTGAATAGGCCAATCATTAATAGATTGTACTTTGGCTTGCAGAGTCTGAATTTCTCCTTGCCCAATCAAATGACCTAAGTACATGACTTTTCCTTGCATCCATTGACATTTGCTGGCTTTGACTGTCAGTCCTGCTTGCTGAAGTCTGGACAAAACAGTTTCAATGTGAGACATGTGAGAATCAAAATCAGAACTGAAAATGGCAACATCATCAAGATAAGCACTTGCAAAAGGTAACCCTTGTAAAAGTTTGTCTATCATCCTTTGAAATGAAGCACCAGCATTCTTCAAACCAAATGGCAATCTTCGGAAACGGAAAGTTCCCACATGCGTGATGAAAGCGGTCTTATCTCGTGAATCTTCAGCTAAATCGAGCTGCCAATAAGCATTCTTTAGATCGAGAATGCTGATAAACTTAGCCTTTGAAAGATGTTCAATTAAATCATCCATTCTAGGCAATGGGTATGGATCTGGAACAGTAACACTGTTTAACTTTCTGTAATCAACACAAAATCTTACTTCCTCGAGAATTTCACCCAGAGCGTTACGTTTTGGCACCAGTACCACCGGAGAAGCCCAAGGGGAGAATGACGGTTCAATCACCCCCAAAGATAACATCTTTTGTATCTCTTGTTCAATCTGGATAGCATGATTACCAATTGCTCTATATGGGCTAGACCGTATGGGCTGGGCATTGTTCTCAGTAGTTATCACATGACTGATCAATTTGGTGTAACCTGGTTTATCTGAAAACACATCTTGGTATTGTTCTAGAATTTGAAACAACCTTTCTTTCTGATCAACGGTACCTGTTAAAACAAGATTATCAGACCATGTACTGTACCTGCATCTTGCAATTCAGACAACATATCAATAGGTTCATTTGCAGCATGAAAATATTCAGCATGACATTGAAAAACCATTGCAGATCTATCTTTGTACAGTTTCAAACTATTGACATGGTAAAGAACAGGTGTCTTATTAGAATCCAACATTTTGACAAGATAATTGACATTTCCCAATTTTTGAACAATTTCACCTGGACCTTCCCAGACAACTTCTAACTTAGAAGGTCTGAGTGGGTTCAGAACAAGTACCAAATCACCCACAGAAAATTCCCTGTGTCTGGATCTCTTATCGTGGAAGAACTTCTGACTTGCTTGAGCATCCAACAAATTGTCTCTGGCCAACTCCTGGACAGCCAAGAGTTTCTCTTGAAGTTTTCTAACAAAATCAGCAACTGGCACAGTACTACTTTTAACCACACCTTCCCAATCAGATTTAAGGAAGTCCAATGGTCCTTGTAGATTTCTTCAAAACACCACCTCACTTGGAGAAAAGCCACCTAGTGAAGAATGAGCTGAGCTACGGTAAGCAAACAAAGCAAAAGGCAAAAGTTCATCCCAAATGTTTCCATATTCTTGGGTCAAAGTTTTAATCATCCTAAGCAAAGTTTGTTGACCTCTTTCCACCATCCCATGAGATTGAGGATGATGGGCCGTGCTACAACTGATGGCTATTCCACTTATCTCGCATATCTTGCGCATAAGTTCACTTGTAAAGGCTCCTGCTTGATCACAAATTATTTTGGATGGTACTCCAATACGCGAGCACAAGTCCACGATGATTCTAGCTATGGTGGTAGCTGTAAGGTTGCTAATAGCATAGGCTTCGATCCACCTACTGGCTGAACAGATGAAAGAAATGATGTATTTCTTCTTAGATTTAGTAGGAACAAAAGGTCCTAGCACATCCATTTGCAAACACTGGAACACTTGGTCAGGAATCTCCATAATCTGCATTTCGGCCTTTACCTTGTCAGTTTGATGGCCTGTGCGTTGGCAATAGTCACAAGAACTAACATAGTCCTTTACAGTTTTTGAAATACCAGGCCAGTAAAAATGTTGAGAAATCCTCTTTAGGGTTTTTTGTATTCCCTGGTGCCCACTACTCGGATGGTCATGAGCCATTTCTAGTATTCTCAGTCTATATTCAGTAGGCACGACTAACTGTTGAATAGGTTGGGCATCCAAGTTGGATTTGGGGAAATATTCTCTGTACAAAAGTCCATTTTCTCCCCACAGGAAACTAACTTGCTGATGTGCAGGACGTTCAGCATAGTTGTCTGCTTGTGACCTCAAAGAAGCTAGAGAGGGATCATTAAGTTGCTTCAGTCTAAAGTCCTCTGATCCCTTAGGTATCACCTCCTCTATTGTAGTTTCAGTTTTAGCTGCATTATCAGGTTCGGTCACAAGAGGCTGCTGTTGGGTGAGGTCTCCATCTGAGCTATCCTCAGTGGATTCCTGCTCCAGTTCAGGACCATGCATCTCCCTACTTTGAGAACGCGTGACTACCTGCATCGAAGCTACATTTTGACTCTGCATGTGATCCAAAAAGGCAAGATCATTTCCAAGCAGGAAATCAGGTTTTCCCTCATGAGTTAAAATATGTTTTGCACCTGACCAGGACTTGTAGGTAATTTTTACATATGCTAAAGGACCGAACTTCTGCTCAGTCTCTATAGACCCATAAGTTTTTACTGGACACCTCAGGTTGTTCAAGATCAAGGTGGGGTCTAGAAAATGTCTGCTTATCGAAGAAATGTCGGCACCCGAGTCACGAAAAGCACTTAAAGCCATATCACCTCCAGGTGTGTGAAGAAAAACCACCTCAGAAAATGTGCGGGTTGCCCAGTCCCTTTGCGCAGTTGGTACTATGCAATCAGGATCCATAACAGAAAACCTCTCTCCTGATGCAGTCTCTTTTACAATTTCTGAGGAAATTGAAGCAATTTGTAAGTCCAAAACTCTAGGCACATATTGGTTTACTGCTGCCTGCATTCCACTGGCTTGTGAAGGGGTTACAGTTAGGTTAACTCCTTCCTGACTCTGTGAAGGCACAATGCTTGACTGGTGAGGCACAGAAACTGCATTACTGGCAGCTGGCACTTGCTGAGTTCCCGCTGGCACAGAACTTACATACGCCATCTTGGGAGTGCCTGCTTTAGATCTGCGTGGAGCTGGCACAGGTGTTTTTCTAGCTGGCTCCTTAACTTGGCTAGCTGGCACATTCAACCTTGGGCAGTCTCGTCGCAGATGAGAGCCACCACATTCAAAACATTTAAGAGGCGTTTTACTCTGACTAGGAGCTAGGCTCCTGCGTTGCTCAAATGAACTTTGCCTGGGCTCTTGAGAAAAAGACTTTCTAAAATCAGGCTGACTCTGTCTCTTAGGCGCTACAGGTACAGTCTTTGCCCTAACAGCAGGTTCATGCCTTTTAAAGGAGAGAATTTCATCAGTCTTTAAAGCAAGGGTTTGCAAGTCTTTGTAGCCTCTCTCCAACAAAGTACTCCTTATTTCTGAAGGCACTAAATTAAGAAAATGCTCCATGTACAACGCAGTTCTTAAATCCTCAAAAGTACTGGCGCCCAAGGAGCTCAACCACTGATCACCTAGATGTTCTATTTTGTCAGCTAGTGCAGAATAACACTCATTAGGCTGCTTTTTCAGTTTTCTAAAGTTCTGCCTCAGTATTTCCGAAGTGAAACCAAATTTTTTCTTTACCACCTCTTTAAAAATAGGCCAGTCAGGGTCCTCATCAGATAATTTGGCTACAATGTTGGCAAGTTGCCCAGAACACTGAGTACGCAATAGCTTGAGGTACCAGGCCTCCGGTACCCTAAGGTCTCGACACGCTTGTTCATAAAGAGATAAAAATGATAAGATATCATCGCCATCATGGTAGTAAGGTAGATTGCTTCTATCAACACTGGCTATTGAGTTCTTAAACTCCTCTTGTTCCTTCAGCTCATTAACCAAACGCTCCACCTTTTTCTCTCTGTACTGCTTCAATAACTGATCAGCAATGTTCTGATTATGAATAGATTGAGTGTGACAAGCAACAAAATCAGCAAACATAAGGGTTAACTTATCCACTGGTGATAGACTCTTGTTAGGATCAGGACCCTCAGCACCGGCTGCTGCTGCTGCCGCTCCTGCTGTTTCATCAGGAATGTCCCTGGCTGGCACTGCCCTCCCTACTGGAGTGCTGGTACCCGCCATTTCCTCTGCCTGATCCATCTGTTGCAACTTAGACCAAGTCTGATCTGGATCAGATCCAAGTAGGTCCTTGATGTCCTGTGCTGGGAGTTTAGCCATTATATTGCCCTTTTGTAATTCCCTTCTTAGTTGTGAAGAACCATAAGTAATCCTTTGCTTAGCTCCACTTTGAGTCAAGACGTCGTGCTCAACAGCCTCCAAAAGCTCTTGATGCAAGGGCTTCACATCTTTACTAACCAAAGGCAGCCTAGCAGATGCACCACCAATCTTAACTTTTCTCTGAGTCACAAACTGCTCTCCAGGCAACTCCAAAAATTCTTCTCCTTCTAAGTGTTGCTCCATGCAAGCTGCAACTAACGCAGACGCCAAGTTGACCCAAAAGGAAAAACCTCTCCCTGCCCCTGTAGCCGAAACTGTAGGGCGAGGGCAAAGCCATAAAACACTCTGGCAAAAAACAGCCCTACCCTGGAGCTTCAGAAGGGCGACCGCTTACTTGCATGAAAATGCCCACTCATTAAACAGCCCAATTACATAACCAAAGCATTAGTTCTTACAGACTTCACTTAAAGCTAAGTCTTTCTTTAAGACCCTTAGCTGAAAAGAAAAATGCAATATAGCTAATTTATAGCCCTTCAAAGTAAATAGCGTGGAAGAAACCCCTCTGCCAAGGCTTGGGATTTCCCAGCTGTGAAAAGCACATGCATCGAGATGCTTGCTGCTTTCAACTTAAGCCAAAGTAAACGCAATAAATCAAAGCCCGTGTTTCGTGTCACCGCTGCATCCATGTAAGCCGCCCCTTATCTCCAAAGAGATTTACGGGGGTGCCGGAGACTGGGATGAGTCCGAAATCCAGACAAACCTCTGACTGCTGAGCAGAGCCACTTAGGTCTCAGCAAGGTCCTGTCTAAACTTCTTCCTCAAAAGCCAATCTCCTTTATTAAGAAAGCAACACACACAGACAAATCCATGAGTTATACTCAGAATAATCTGGCTCTAAATCTTTGGTAGCAAACACACATGGCCAGTTAGACATTCAGCTAGTCTGTACAAGAACCAATGCATGCAGATCAAATCATTACTGCTTTATTGAAAAGAATTGCTTTAGAAAAGGTTTCAGTTGATGGTAAAATAGTTCAGTAGGTACATTTTCATATCAAGACAAACGGAATACTCCCCTCCCCACTCCAGCTGGAAAAATAAAGAAATAGAATTATGCTAACTAATAAAAAGCATAACACAGTCCATCTCACGTGTCTTGGGTCTTCATAGGCTGATGCTAGATGAAATCCAGTTGACTTCCATCAGTCCATGGTAGGAAAAATAGTCCATAGCAAAGCTACAAACCATTATGGGAAAAAGCACGTGTCTGACCTTTCTCAGTCCAACTCCATCTTTTTTTTTTAACTCCTTACCCACTTCCTTCGTCTTCCCAGAATTCTTCATAAGGAACACCCCCTCCTGGGTCTTGTTGTCCCGCCTAACTTTCTCATGAGAGCTTGAGAGTTGTTATCAAGTTTTGTGGCAGAATTATTTTGACTACGAAAGTCTCTGCTCTCTACTCATCTTAGCAACGAGATAATCAGAGAGCGAAGCTTCTCTGAAACAGCATGAAAAACTTTCCTACTACAGAGCAGACTTTAAATCAAGATGGATGCTATTGGGACAATCTTAGGACTACATATCCCATTCTAATACACATAAAAACACAAATCATCACAATGCTTACTAGGCAGAAGGCTGACGTAATCATATGAGATCACCTAGGAAGAGGTAATGTTACCTGATTGGTGATTTGTACTATATATTGTTCATAAGGACACACATGTAGTGTGGAGAACTGGAGAACTGCTAGAGGACATGCTGCTGGAGTATTTTGTGAAGACTGTACATATGCAATATAAGCTTTGAAGAAGAAGCTGTTGTCTCGTGCTTTTACTTCTTTGTGAGGTCCTTGGAGGCTAGTGGTAACCCTGCTCAGCACACCCCGATTCCTGACACAGGAGTTCTTGACAAGAAATTCCTGACACTTACCTGCTGCACCCATGGCCTCCTGGATCTGCCAGTACCCAGCTGGACTGTTGCTGCACACAATCAAGGCAGCCACCACTATGCCCACAGCATTATCACCGTTGCTGGAGCTTTCATCTCAGATGGGTGAGGAGCCTAGTCCAGAAAGGGCTCTAGATCTTGAGCCCTCTCTGAAGTGAGAAGGCAGAGAGGTGGGTGGACAGATGGATGCAGGACAAGTAGATGGGTATGGGAGGAAGAGCCTTGCCTGGGTGGTGAAATGAAACTGAGTTGGCCCATCCCCTCTTTTTCTGCTTGCTGTGACAAACTGTGACAACTTTGGAGGACTTGGAGAAGAGAGGGGGAGATGAACCGATAGGGACATTCACACAAGCAACACCGGTAAGGATCGTTTCAATACGCCATCAGAAGAAAATAATACAAACCTCCTGGCAAGGGGGAAATAAACTGCAGTTACACTGCTGGCCAGGAAAATTATTCAGTAATGGCTAAATGGAAATTTATGCAATTATCTATTTATTTATTTATTTATTTCATTTATACCCCGCCTATCTAGTCAATTGTGACCACTCTAGGCGGCTTACAACATGCATTTAAAAAAGAAACATATAACAAACCACATCACAAATAATAATTTACATAAATTAAGATAGAATAAAAAAATTTTTTTTCCCAAAGATGGCGAGAAACAGGATATATTATAACAGAAAAAGAAAGTGTTAGGTAGAAAGGGGGAAGGCCTGCCTAAACATCCATGTTTTCAGTTGTTTCTTGAAAATACCCAGCGAGGGAGCTGCGCGAATGTCAGGAGGTAAGTTGTTCCAGAGGCGAGGAGCCACCGCCGAGAAGGCCCGGTTTCTTGTCTTTTCCTTCCGGGCCTCCCTCGGCGTCAGGCTCCTCAGCCTCACCTCCTGACTCGCTCGGGTGACACGGGTAGAACTGGGTGGGAGTAAGCGTTCCGCCAAGTATCGAGGCCCTAAACTGTTTAGGGCTTTAAACGTAAGCGTCAGAACTTTGAAGTCAACGTGGAACCGAATGGGCAGCCAATGCAGCACGGCCAGAATAGGAGAAATGTGATGGTATCTTTGAGCTCCACTTAGGAGTCTGGCCGCCGCATTCTGCACCACTTGGAGTTTCTGCGTCAGCCTCAAAGGTAGCCCCACGTAGAGCGCGTTACAGTGGTCTAATCTTGAGATTACAAGCGCATGGGCCAGGGTGGTGAGCGCCCCCACATTGAGATAGGGTCGCAGCCGGGCTATCCGCCAAAGATGAAAAAAGGCGGTGCGGACCACGGATGCCACCTGAGTCTCCATGGAGAGCGCCGGGTCCAGGTGGATCCCCAGACTGCGAACCCCATTCTTTGCGGCAAGAGTCACCCCCCCAAACGAGAGGGAGTCACCCAAGCCGCCAACAGTGGGGGCACCCACCCTCAAGACCTCCATCTTGTCCGGGTTCAGCCTCAGCCCGTTCTCCTGCATCCATTCCAGTACGGTCCCCAGGCAGCGCTGGAGGGACAGGACGGCATCACCTGCAGTTGGAGTAAAGGAGATGTAGAGCTGGGTGTCATCCGCATACTGATGACACGACGCTCCACATCCCCTGATGACCCCACCTAGCGGCCTCATAAAGATATTAAACAGCATTGTGGAGATAATCGACCCCTGTGGAACCCCACAATTGAGGCTCCACGGGGCCGAGACACTCTCCCCAAACTGTACTCTCTGGGGACGGTCCTCCAAGAAGGAACGGAGCCAGGCAAGTGCCAGGCCACCAATTCCCAGCTCGGAGAGCCTCCCCAGGAGGATACCGTGGTCGACGGTATCGAAGGCCACTGAGATGTCGAGAAGGACTAACAGAGAAATTTTTCCCCTGTCAGCCTCCCTCAGTAGGTCATCGTACAGGGCGACCAATGCCGTCTCTGTTCCGTGGCGCGGCCTGAAGCCCGACTGAAATGGATCCAGGGCATCCGTTTCTTCCAAGTGAGCTTGAAGCTGGTCGGCCACCACCCTCTCCACCACCTTGCTCATGAAAGAAACGTTGGCGACGGGCCTATAATTGCCAATTTCGTCCGCCGCCAAACTAGGTTTCTTTCTTATGGGCCTAATGAGTGTTTCCTTGAGGGCAGAAGGAAACCTGCCCTCAAGGAAAGACCCATTTATTATTACAGTGGCCCATTCAGTTGTTATCGGCCTGGCTGCTTTGATTAGCCAGGCCGGGCAAGGGTCAAGGGAGGAGGTGGTGGCACGGCAGCGATCAAGCACCTTGGCCACCGAATCAGGCGTGACAGGCTGAAAGGTGTCAAAAATCACCGGGCAAGACGGAGCGCTGGACATCTCTGCTCGACTCACTGTGTTCAAAAAAGGAGAGAGGTCCCAGCGGATGGCCTCCACTTTAGATTTAAAAAAGGCTGCAAACTGGTCAGGTGAGAAACTAGGGGGAGGCCTATCACCAAGACCAGTTCCGGATAGGTCGCGCACTATACGGAATAACTCCGCCTGCTGATTGGATGCTTCGCTTATCCGGTTAGCGAAGTAAGTTCGACAAGCAGCCTTCACCTTAGAGAGGTAAAGGTTAGTTGCGACCCTGACAGCTATCCAATTATAATCCGTCGGGTCCTTCCTCCACTTACGCTCTAGCCTTCTCCTATGTCGCTTCAGCGCTCGGAGCTCCTGGTTAAACCAAGGCGCCGGGCGCATTCTGCAACGGAGAGGGCGTTTAGGCGCGATCATGTCTACGGCCCTGGTGGCAGCCATGGTCCAGCTGTCAACCAGAGCGTCAACAGGAGCGCTAGCCAGGTCAGCCGTGACCCCTGTCATGGCATCCTGGAATCCAACCGGATCCAGTAGCCTTCGAGGGCGGACCATGAAAATAGGTCCCTGCTCCCTGCGAGGGGGGAGAGCCACGGAAACCTTACATTTTACCAGATGGTGATCTGACCATGACAAGGGGAGCGACACAAGGTCAGTCACCACCAGACCACACTCACTCCAATTGGTGGAAAAGACCAGGTCCAACGTATGGCCACCCACGTGGGTGCGGCCGTTTACATGTTGGGACATGTTCAAGGAAGCCATGGTTTCCAGGAACTCAAGAGCTGGCCCGGTAACCTCTGCCCCCGCATGCACGTTGAAATCACCCAAGACCAGAAGCCTTGGGGATCCCAACAGTGCCGCGGAGACAAAGTTGGCCAGCTCCGGAAGGGAAATCGCTGGGTTACAGGGAGCGCGATAACACAGCAAAATCCCAATTCCATCCCTGGCCCCAACCGACACGTGGAGTGCCTCTAGACCCGGCCTAACCACCGAGGAGCGTCTGGTAACCTGTAAGCTGGGTTTATACACAATGGCTACTCCCCCCCCTCGCCCCTCCAGTCTACCCTGGTGCTGGACGGCATAACCGGGCGGACAGATGAGAGCCAGGGGAGGACCCCCCTCCCCGCCAATCCACGTCTCGGTTATGCATGCCAGGTCTGGGGTATAAAAAGGGAACATTTGGCTGGTGTGATCACCACCAGCCAAATGTTCATATTACCTTCAGGAAGCCCCTTACTAGCTTTCCTGCACATCTTCCCTGCTGTTCTATTGCTGCTATCTGTTGTCTTCAAGCATGCATGCAGTCTCCTCCTCCCTTGTTTGCTTTCTCCTCTCCTCTTTTTGTTTGTTGTTCTACTCACCCTTCATGAATTAGAAGGAAACCCTGGTGCAAGGGACCCTTTTCTACTCCTGTAGGCTTCCTGTAGGGTTTGGAACTATAATGAGATCACATATTGAGCTTTGTGTGCGAAGCAGTAACATCTACAAGGACACTGATAGCTGATAGCCTCCAGCTCAGGGAAGGAAATGATGAGTGTGATAGAAGGGACAGAACTAATGTACTTGTCCATACTCTCTGTCACTGCATGGGTAATTTGAATGCTTCTATATGGCTTTAATGTCAGACTCACCCAGAATATCTGCATGCTTAATTGTTTGTTTGCATATCAGAATATGCATATTATTATTAACTTCTAAAAAAGTATAGAAGAGAGCTTAATTTTGTTTTCATCTAGTTATGTTTGTTTTCGGCTGGTTTATGGATTCTAATTCAGTAGTAGTTTGTTCACTTGTTTTTCATTCTGCTTTTTGCAGTGTTTTCTTTTTATCCATGAGAGATGCTAAGTAATATGGATGACGGTTGTATGGTTCACAAATTATGAAAGAGATGGTGGTCATGCTTCAGTCTGCTTAAACTGCAAATATTTCGAATCAAATGGGTGCAGATGCATTTTCCTGACTAAATCTAAATCATACATCTACAGCATCCTAGCTGGATGAAGGTCTTAGCTGGGATCAAGATGAAATTAGGTCAGGTGTCATCAAGAGATATACAAACAATCCACTATGAATGATCATCATGTCTTTCTCTGCACTGTTGGTGTAAGGCACTCTTGGTGTAAGACATTACCTAATTCTAGCCCAATCCATATGCTTGTTGAGATGAAATTGCTAGATATAAATCAATGTAATAATGAATAGGTCTCTATCAGGTTAGATTTTTTAAAACTATAATTGTTAAATTAATTCAGAACAATATATTATTGCACTTTTAATAGTTCCTTCTTCCCTGACTGTGGGATATTTTCCTTTTTGAATATCATCCTCATTTAGTTAATTCAGTTTTTGCACAAGATGTCAGATTGTACATGTTTATAGAAAATGCATATGACCAGTCCAGTAGACAATTGGAACAAAACAGCATATTTCCCACTGGAAATGAAATTGAGCAAAATTCCTATACTATCATTTGCCCCTCCTGTAACTGAGTTAACTTTTACTCCTCAATAACCTTTATAACATTTTAAAAGTGCTACTGATGTTATAAAAGCCCTTCAATTCAAATCTCAAAAGGGCTGGGAATCAGTTTCAAGTTCAACAATGCTCTTTGACCTGCAGTGACTTTGTTTCTCTCTGTCTGCTAGGCAAAAGCTTTTGTGAAATTTTTAGTTTGTCTAGCTATCTAATACTCACCTCCATTATCTGCTTTCCCCTTACCCCGGTCAGAGGCTAGTGAGCTATTTTCCCTTTGAATTTCAGACTGACACATTGGAGCACAAATAATTTATGAATTACATCTATCCTTGTGTAAGCTCTTTATTGATTTAGAAGCTTAAGACTGGTGGGTAGTATCTGAGAAGCTAATCAGCTCCAGTCTAGATTCAGTCTTTGTCAGGTTTGTATATATTTACTTCAAACACTATTCCATCCCACTTGCACATTACTGTGTATATTTCCTTATTTTAAAATGCAATCTTCACAATATTCTTTAAAGAGATGTTGAAAGAATGGTTCTCTCAATGGGTCTTTCTTATTTATTTATTGCTCTTATATGCCACCCATCTAGACATTGGACAGCTCACAACAGACAAGATAAAAATAATTAATATATAATAACTCAACTTTGGAATAGCTTGCCGCCAGAGAGCTGCCTGGCACCCTCGCTGGGATTTTCAAGAGCCAATTAAAAACTTGGCTCTTTAGGCAGGCCTTCCCTTCTGCCAATACTTGATTTTTACTTTTTTGTTTTTGTTGTTTATCCTCCCATCTTGATTATATAATTATTGTATTGTATTTAACACTAAACCATGGATTAGCAGTATAAACATCAGCAAGGAAAGCTTCCTTGCATACCCTTCCTCCTTCCATTCCCTCTCCCTTCTCCTTTCAAATGTCAATGTTAGAAAAAATCTGATCTGAATGTGTATCTGAATCCCAGAATGTATGGTTTGCACTATTTAACTATTTAAACAAATGTACTATTTATTTTATTTCTATATGATAATTACATGTTTTAGTTTGTTGTAAACTGCCCAGAATATTACACTAATGGGGTGGTATGTATGTATGTATGTATGTATGTATGTATGTATGTATGTATGTATGTATGTATGTATGTATGTATGTATGTATGTATGTATGTATGCATGCATGCATGCATGCATGCATGCATGCATGCATGAATGAATGAATGAATGAATGAATGAATGAATGAATGTGGAATGCTAATCTCAGTGAGTGGCAAGCTAGTAGAGGCCGATGGGGGAGAAGAAAATTCAGCAAAAATTAACAAAAAGTCAGATCAAAGCCAAATTAAGTTTGCACATGTTTTAGAAGGTGCACTAACGATTCCAAGCATTTAAAACATTTTTGAACATTTTAAGACACTTTTAAAATTGAAAAAACAGACATCGTTAAGCGAAACAGGGGACCTAAAAATGCATTCGCTATGTGAAGCATGGTCCCGAAATCGCTAAGCGAAAATCGCCCATAGGAAACATCGTTAAATGATGCATATAATTCTTTAAAAAAACCATCGTTAAGCGGAAAAATCGCTAAACGAGGCAATCGTTAAGCAAGGCACCACTGTATTGGTATTAGAAGTCAGAGATGAATTGACAGCACTGTGACTGCTTTATAAATATAACCTTATTATGTTTCTTTCTTTTCTTTTCTTTTCTTTTTTCTTTTCTTTTCTTTTCTTTTCTTTTCTTTCTTTCTTTCTTTTTGTTGGTCATAGACCATAATAATAATAAACTAAACATATCAGATATAATAAAAATCATCAGGTCCTTACCTGGTCTGAAAATCAGGTAAATACAACATCAGATTAGCAGCAACACATGGCATGTTACAACATGTCATGATATCTTTTACAAAGCCAAAATGGAGAAGCCATGTATGAAAAAAATATATTATGTCATGGTTTAGGTTATTGAGACTAAAATGTAATTTCTTAATCGGATTTGTAGTCATGGAGTTGTGTAGAAGGAATCCATCTTGGTCTGTGTGTAACATAACTAGATGCTTTGAGAAGCTGTTTTCTCTTAGGGCTAGTAGGAATTTTCTATATAGCAAGCATGGCCAGAGACGATAAGGGTCGAGAGACAACATTGGGAAGATGGTCAACAACACCTGCACATCCCATGAGAAAAGCAGGTGGAGAGTAGAGAGACAGCCCTTCGTCCTGATTGGTTTATGTCAATGGAGAGTGAAGAAGGAGGGTGGTTCCAGCATGGAAGAAAAAATGGAAGAATGCTGACAGAGAGAGACTTGGATTTTTAGAATGATTTTTGATTTGGATTTTTGAATGGACTTTGGAGTTCCTATTGCTATTTTTTAGTATTTTGCTAGGATGTAATTCAGAGCAAAGATATAGAGAAGGGAGGCTATGCCTTGCCTACCTTTCAAGCTAATTTTTAGAGTTTGTTATTTTATTTTTATAGCTGGAATTTGCTATAGTTCTAACTGCTTTGATTTATGGAAATGTACTTGAATGCTATGCAATGCAAAGCAAAGCGTGCTGCTTATATACTGCCCCATGGCGCTTCAAGCACTCTCTGGGCGGTTTACAAGTTAATTATGCAGGCTACACATTGCCCCCCCCCAGC
This sequence comes from Pogona vitticeps, assembly GCF_051106095.1. Lineage (NCBI taxonomy): Eukaryota > Metazoa > Chordata > Lepidosauria > Squamata > Agamidae > Pogona > Pogona vitticeps. The sequence continues at coordinate 58,541,260 of NC_135788.1, read as the reverse complement.
AAGCTGGGTACTCATTTTACTGACCTCGGAAGGATAGAAGGCTGAGTCAACCTTGAGCTGGCTACCTGGGATTGAACCCCAGGTCATGAGCACAGTTTTGGCTGCAGTACAGTGGTTTAACCACTGCGCCACGAGGCTCTTCAACAAACTGAATGTCTCTACTTTATTTTTCTAATAAAACAATAATTCTTAAAAACTTATGTTTAGTGTCTTGAGCACCAAACCTGCATAATTATTTTCTGGGACACAATTACGCTACTTGGGTCCATTAATTGCCTGAGTTTTGTTTATCTTGGCAGACTCCAAAACTCATGATTTTTATCTTTGTTTTTCTCTCAGTGAATTGTTAATTGGAACAGACTTGGGAAAAGGAGCAGGTGGGACTGCCTGGTTGAGAACCGGACTCATCTCAGCTGATTTAAGAATACACTTTTCCCCTGGAACCTCTCTGTTCCAGCCACAGAAATCGCTTAGGAGGCTGTGTGCTGACATATTACACCCTTACTGCTTCCATAGGAATTGTGGTGTTTGCCCAGGTCATGAATATTCATATGCTATTTGCATCATCAATGGGAGTGATATAGGGGTGGAGTCACAAGGTATAAGAGACTCAGCAGGAGAAGGAGGAGGAGTTTAGATAGACATAGATAGGGTTTTGAGATAGAGAGATTTAGAGTTTGGGCGGGAGAGCGGTGGTTGAGAGGGATAAAGGAGAATGTTTAAGAGTTAATAACATTGCTTGTTTTGTCAACACCGGTATCGATAAACAATTTCTATTTGGCTCTTTTACAATGACATATGGCCTGGACCTTGATAATTAAGAATAGGTATTGTTGATGAAATCAACTGGTGGCAGCTGAGGGGCACGTAGTGTGAGCTCTGTTTGGTGAAACAATCAGGGGCCACATGGAATTGTGACAGGAATTAAGAGGCTAAGTAGCAACTAAGTGCTGCTAACCAAACACCCTTGAGTAATTAATCAACAGCAAATGGGACCACCTATATAAAAGCCAAAGTTTTAGCAGTTTGCTGGTCTGGAGCATTCAGGTGTTAACAGAATGCCAAGGGAGAAACACATCAAGTATGGTTTGTCTGGCAGAATTGCTAGGAAAAACCTCATCTCTCGAAAAAGAATATAGCTGGCTTCAGTTTGCAAATTTGCATCTAGACAAGCCACAAGACTTCTGGAACAATGTCCTTTGTACAGACAAGACCAAAGTGGAGATGTTTGTCCATAATGCACAGAACCACATTTGGTGAAAACTCAACACAGCATATCAGCACAAACACCTCATACCAACTGTCAAGCATGGTGATTGAGGGGTGAGGATTTGGGCTTGTTTTTCAGCCACAGGACCTGGGCACCTTGCAATCACTGAGTCAACCATGAACTCTTCTGTATACCATAGTATTCTAGAATCAAATGTGAGACCATCAGTTTGACAACTAAAGCTTGGCCAAAATTGGGTAATGGAAAAGGACAATGATCCCAAGGACTCTGGCAAATCTACAACAGAATGGCTGAAAAAGGGAAAGAATCAAGGTGTTGCAATGGCCTAGTCGAAGTCCACACCTCAACCTGATTGAAATGCTGTGGCAAGAACTTAGGAGAGCTGTGCATAAACAAATGCCCACAAACCTCAATGAACTGAAGCAATGTTGCAAAGAAGTATGGGCTCCACAATTATGTGAGAGACTGATGAAGTCATACAGAAAATAATTACTTAAAATTGTTCCTACTAAAGGTAGTTCTACAAGGTGTTGAATCATAGTACTTAGTTTTTCACACATGGCTTCTTAATTTTGCCTTTATTTTTTGTAAAATAAATCATGATACAATGTAATATGTCATATGTTGTTCATCTGAGGTGGTATTTACCTACTTTTCAGACCGGCTAAGGACCAGGTTATTCTTATTATATCCTGATACGTAAAGGTGTATAGTTCAAAAAGGGTGTACTTTCTTTTCACATTACTGTAATAAATGCCGGGTAGGTGGGACTCGTCAGCCCTGGAAGGCAGCCCATCTAGGAGAAGGAAAACTCTGACTTCAAACCTCCACTGCCTTGTGGCTATATCCACCGATGGAAAAGGCTTCAGGCGTTAACCTCAAGGCAAAATCCGGAGCTGGAGTCCCGGAGGCAGTTTGTGTCATTCTGTCAACTTCTGCGACGTCGCTGAAACAAGTTGTATTGGCTCTTGCCTCTCCATTGGACTATTTCAGTGACATGGAGAGGGGAGATTTTCTGCTTGGGTAACAGTCTATCCTCCATGTTATTTTACCCAGGCTTCATGCCCTGGAGAGGACGCTCCAGCTTCGCGTACAGCATCAAAACACTAGATGCTCTTCCAAGTCCTCCGTACAGAGCACGTTACCATAGTCTCTCAAGAATGAAGGATGCCTATAATGAATGAATGCAAGGAAATGACTTTGTTTCCTCTCCAGGATCCTGTTGGTAATTTAAATAGTATAACTCACTATGGCAAATGTCTACTGACTGATGAAGAACCAATCACCTTATTAAGTGCACATCAAGCACATGCCTCGTAACAAGAGTGGGGCAATGTTAATTACCAGCAATTTCTACAGGAAGTTAAACAATTTCACTTTTGCATGTGTAAATCAAAATCCCGGCCAATATGCTGTTTTTGTTTTTACGTTTCTATAGGAAGATATGAGTGTAAAGATCCTGCATAGTATAAAATGTAAACCAGGAATGACTAATCCTCTATATGATGTTGAACTTCCCCCTTCCTTCATCATTAGGTATGCTATAAAGGCTTATGGGAGCTGCAGTTAATCAGCATCTGGAGACCCATGCATTCTCTACTTCTTTGGTTTAGATGTGAGGAGGATGAAATAAGCCTAATGAGGATGAGAAATTGCTATGTTCTTCTATTCATCAATGAGCATGGAAATCAATGTGCATATGCCCTCGGTACGGTAATTGGTAAGAGCAATGTTTTGTATAAATTCCATTTTTGCACAAAATGGTGCAATGTGCATGAAAGCAGGTTGACTGGCATGTGGCAAGACTCTCCTTCTCCTCCTCTTCTTCAGTTTCGCCTGTTTCTCCTCCATGGGCAAGACTCCTTTTCTTTTCATTTTTACTTAAGAATGGAGGTCTTCAATGATAATGGCTTTTTTAAAGATAGCAAGATGAGGAAATTGAGGAAGGAAAGCCTTGTTACAGCTTGTCAAGGCAGTTCTTTGGAACAGCACAACCTGCAAAACCATAAATAGAACAGTAAGCAAACAGCAACCAAGGCTTTTCTCCTGTCTCCCTGTCTGTCCATTTAAATCAAACAGACCTAAATTCCCTGGCACAACTCCACATAAAGTAAATAGGAGTGAATTTATGTTTCACTTGATGTTTAGTCACATCCTTGTTCTCAGAAAGTTTACAAGTCTTGCCATGGTGAGAATCCTGATCAAGACCTCCCCCGGAATCAGTAAGATTACCTGGTTAAAATAATAAATAATAAGATATTGGTCTCATTCTCCCTCAGTACCCTCCTCCATCATCCTGTGGAAGAAACAGCGCAGGGCATCTCCAGGAGGAAAGACTAGGTTTGTGCTGAGATATTCTGGACAGATTACAGGGACCTTAACTAAGCAAACAAGCAAACAAACAAGCACCTTATCTTGTTCTGGGCTGGAGGAGATGGTAATTTTTCTTCAAATCCATAGAGCAGAGTCTGCTTGGAATTTATATACTAAAAGGTATCAAAATGGTTTTTATAAATACAAATGCGTGTAGTTTTCTAACAACAGACAAAACTGCATGCAAACAAATCTGAAACACATCCACAGTGAACAGTCACCCACTTACATAGGCAATCGCCAGAATGCTTACTTCCCACTGAATTTCATTGATATGTTCTCCCATCCCCAATCCTTGCCCTCCGGGCAGTAATTACTTAAGATTGTACTTCAAGATATCAAGGGAATTTTAGAGACAGAAAACATCACACTAACTAGAGCAAAATCTCTTCTTGGAAGAGAAAGGTATAAAGTGCTTCGTGGCCATACCTAATTCTAGTCCTAAGAGAAAGGAAAATAACTTCTCTTTATCTACTTTCTTCATGCTATACATAAATGTATAGAAATTCATTATGTTCCCTGCTAATTTGCCTTCTTGCCAAAGTCAAATAGCCTGAAATGTTGCAAATCTTCCTGGTTGGGGAGTTGCTCCATCCTCTTGATATTTAATTGCTATTTTCTGGATACACTGTGATCAATTCTCATTGTTATGTACCATCAAGTCATTTCTTACTCATGGTGACTATATGAATGAGTGATCTCCAAATACAGTAGTCTTATCTTCAACTGCCCTGCTCAGCTCTTGTAAACTTAAACCTGTGCGGAGTTTAGGGAGTCAATTCATCTCAAATTTGGTCTTCCTCTTTTCTTGCTGCATTCCACCTTTCGAAACATTTTTGTCTTTTCCAGAAAATCCTGCTTCTCATGATATGCCCGAAGGAGGACCACCTCAGCTTCAACATTTTTGCCTCCCAATATAGTTCAGGCTTGATTTTATCTAGGAACCACTTCTCTGTGTTTCTGGCAGTCCAGGGTATCAGCAAAGCTCTCCTCCAGCACCACATTTCAAACAAATCATTTTTTTATTGTTCAGCTTTCACACCAATTAAAGGTGATTGGAAATAAAAGAGTGTGGATAATTTTGGCCTTGTTCTCCAGTGACACATCCTTACACTTGATTATCTTTTCTAATTCTTTCATTACTGCCCTTCCAAGTCTCAGTCTTCTTCTGATTTCATGGCTACATTCTCCCTTTGGATTGATGATTGAACCAAGATATACAACGTATCTGATTGTTTCAATTTCTTCATTGTCAATACTAAAGTTATGTAGTTCTTCTGTAGTCATGCTTTCTGATTTCTTATCATTCTTATTTGCAATATGATCTTGAGTGCCTCTTCCTTTTCAGAATCCAACTTGAACACCAAGCATTTCTTGCTCCAAAGAAAGTAAAGATTTGTTTTTCAACACCTTGAGTAAACATGGGAGCTTCATAATTGTATCCCTGAGGATACAAATATGAAGTACAGCACCACAGGTGCTGTAGAGGTCCATTCCCTCCCTCCTGAACCAGTCTGGTCCACTCACTAGGCTTTGCATGGCACACATGTCAATCATCAGTAACATTGCACCAATTACAAAAGTAGCCCAGCTGGCACTTCCCCATCTCCCTGCTCTGCTAACTGTTCTGGCAAGGAGGTGGGATGATGAGTCTTCCTGCTCAGCTGCTGATTGGTCAGCATTGCAGGGAGGCAGGGAAGCACCAGCTGGGCTACTTCTACAATTGGAATGATGGACCAACAATGGACATGCATGCCATGTGGAGTGAGTGACTGTGCTGGTTTGGGGGGTGGGTGGGTTTCAAAGGACTTGGCCACCTATGGTGGCTATATTTGTATTTGTCTCCTTTGGGAGATGAATACGAATATCCCATCTGTAACCTTGAATGTCATATTGCTTGTATGGGAAATTAAGCCAATGATCCTATCATTATTTCACTCCTTAGTAGCTCCTTTCTTGGGGTTTGGAATGTATATTGAACATTTCCAGATTGTGGGCCATTGTTTTGTTTTTTCATATTTGTTGGTATATTCTTGTTAAGATTTTGACAATTGACTTTAGTAATGCAAATTTATTCTTTATTTGAATTTTAAATTCCACATTTAAAATGTTGATTCGATTATATTTTGGCACTACAATTCTTTTAGTGTTCTTTTTCAGCTTTACTCTAATGTTAGATATAACATTTTTGGCAGAGAGAGTACAGCTTCTCTCTATCCTGCTTCCAATTACATAATTTATGTGCTTTATTTATTAACCATCCAGTGATGTTCATGTGTACAGCCATCTATTTGGTTGTTTGAAGCATATATAATATTTACAATAAACATGTCATTACCACAAAGAACATAAGAGTTGTGCTGTTGGAACAAATCAATTAGTCCAGCATTCAGGCTTCAAGAACAGGTAGACAGTGGCCTCTGGAGTAAGTTTGCACAACTGGTCATCCACCAAGCTGAACTGAATTTCCCAAAGTACCATGGCCTACTAGACATTTGACCCTCTCCTTTCAATTCCAGACAGGCAGCTAATACAGCTGATTTATTGAAAGCCAGGTGGATTACCATGCAGAGCTGGTGAGCTTTTTATAGTGCTTGCAAGGACACGTGATCCTACATGCCAGCTAGATGCTATTTTTTAAATATACTTTACATGCATTTGGCACCCTCTCCCATGCAAGTGCAGTTCCTGACATATGAAGAAATCACACACAATGAAAACATTTATGCTCCAATCTTAATAAACCAACGAATACAGGCAAAGCAAATGTGACAGGTACTTTCAGTGATTTTACATATCCCTTATATGTACTTCACAACAATTTCCTCCAACTTAACAGATTTTTCTTGAAGTTGGTTCAATTAGGAGCACAGTAGGATTCTGCTACTTTTATATAAGGTAGTTATCTTTTGCATTCTAAATTGTTATAGAACAAGAGGAATTGAAAACAGATTCCATATCCCAGTCACTGCACGCTGAGTTCTCACATCTAAAATGAGATGATAATATACAGTTAGATGGTGCCTAAATAACAGTATCTGACTAGACACTAGATAATAGGCAGAAAATGCAACCAAAATGGCAGATAGACTGAAGCACCTTCCCTAGAAGGAACAGCTGAAAGCATTCAGATATTAAAATTTAAAATATACACATATGTGTAACTAAGTAGGGACATAATATGGAAGCTAATGCTTCAAAATGGTGCTTTCCCCAAACCAATTTTGTAGGGCAGACGATAGTCATGCAGGGCCCTCCCCCAAGCTATCCTACCTACTGTTATCACACGGCCCTGGCTCTTATCCATTTTCATTCCTTCATGATATGCATTCATGCATTCTCTGTGAAGACTGTTGCAAAGGAAATCACACTGTTATCTCCAAACCTACTTGTCTTAATGAGTCCTCTGTTAATAAATAAATAAATAGTCATGCTGACTTTAATGGGCTTAGAAAACTGCAGGAGGGAAGAGGTTTGAGTGAATGGCATGTTATAATTTTTATGTGTGTGCCTTTGTATTGCCAGAGAAGAACTTATGTGTGCTTATGTAGTGCTGTCCAGACTTCTTTCCAACAGAAATCAAATTATAACTACAAGATAATGACAAAGTAGATCCATAGTTCAAGAGCAGACTCATATGCTTTGGTGTGTAGGAAGGAACAGCAATGTGAATAGAACTGTGGATGTAGAGACAACCATCCATGCCTCTCCTGCTGCTTATCACCAGAGAAACACTTAAACTTGTCCTGCCACCACTAGCTTACATTATGCCTGTTCTGTCTTGATGTGTACTGAGTAAATTGGGCTAATTTCAAATTACAGTAAATAAATAATTTGTATTTATTCTAATTTGAATAAATTTTATTTACTCTTATTTACTCTAAATTTTATTTACTCTATTTACTCTACTTTATTTACTCCTAATTCATTGAATGAATAGGACTTGTTAAGTCAATACAAATATAACCCTATTGATTAAATTGGTCTACTCTAGTTGGGATCAACTACTGGGTTTAGCCTATTATTATTTATGATGCTCTGACTTTGGAAGTTCATAGGTCTTCTCTCACATGTGGAAGCATTAAAAATGAGGGGATCGGGATGAAAGGTTCAGTGCTTGACAATTCAGTAAGCTCCAAAGAATGTACTTGAATACTTTCAAGACTGCAAATAAGTCATGAATTTTAACATTTTAATTGTATTTATAAATATATTTAGGACTTTTCTCTGTGGTGGCCACCTGTCCTCTTTTAAGGGGGACAATACTTTTCAAGGGCTATCCAGTTCACATCTGATTTAAACCTAAAAAGCCAGAAGTAGAGAAATCAGGAACCCTGACTTTGCTCATCAACTTCACTCTGAACAGTAGACTCCGCAAACACAGAGACTATCTGGTTCCATTGTTACCCCTCAATGAGATGTATTATTGCTGCATGTGACACCTGATCTTTTGTTGGCAGAGTAAATCAACATTCTATGAGACAGTTCTAAAAATGGGATAGGACCGGACAAAATTTTGTAACTTTTAAACTGGGCTTCAAATCAGCAACAAATTAGGCACAGTTATAGCAGACAACCTACTCTTGCTCTGTGCCAAATTTGGTGAAGTTTGGACAAAGAGTTTTTTTGTTGGGGCAAGGGGATATTAGTTTACCTGAGAGATAAAGGCTGTGGATGTGTTGCACTCACTCACACCTTTGCTTCACTGTTTCATAAAGTCCAAAACAACTCTTAAAATATTTAGGCACCCTTATCCGATTTGTATAAAGAAAACAGAAGAGTGGGATAAAATATGGGATAAAAGAATTATGAAGAATATGTCTGTAAGAATAAAGGAAAATTGCAATAAGGTAATATTGAGGTGGTATTTAATGCCAGTGAAACTGAATGCAATAAATAAAAATTTATCATCATTATGTTGGAGATGTAAAAAAGAAAAGGGGACATATTTACATATGTGGTAAACAAGTAAGAAAGAAAGAATGGAAGCAAAACTTTAAAGAAATAAGGGGAATAATTGGATTAAATATTCAAATGTCCCTGTTAACGGCCTTATTGAATATGGTCAAGGAGGATCAATTGCTGAAAGAAAATAAGGATTTAATTGTAATAATGGTTATGGCAGCAAGGTTAATATTTGCAAGAAATTGGAAAAATGATAACCAAATTAATTTAGAGGAATGGTATAGAGAATTATGGGATATGGCAATTAATGATACACTGGTATGTGATATGAAAATAAGAAGAGGTCTATCAAAAATAATGATTTTAAGAAAACATGGAATGTATTTCTGGAATATGTATATCTTAGAGGAAAGGGATATACGCTGAGGGAAGAAACATTGAATTTTTGGACAGAAAACGAATTGAATGAAATTTGAAAATATTATTAATACTAGCCCTGAGGGTGAAGGTAGCGCTGGTATATTATGTAATTGTATTTTATTGTGGTGTTAGGTTTATGTTGTCTATGTTTGATGTTCATTTAATACAATAAAATTAAATTTAAAAATATTTAGGCACAAAGGATCTGCAGCAACATCCCAACTGCTCTTGTTTCTGCCTGATCCCAGCTACTATATTACAGATCATGTGCTCTGGGATCCTCTAGCACTGGGCAATTTTATATGAGGGAAGTTTCTGTTGGAATGTGTGTGTGGTGTATGTATGTCAGTTATTGGTCTCATAAATGAGATCAAAAACCACGAAACAGGAAAATCCAGGCTTCCTTCACTCCCGATTGAAGTGAACTGCTTGAGTCAACACAGTTTCCGGGACATGAACTCTTGGACAACTTGTATTTAAGGCTGTTTCGATTTTACTAAAAAGAAACCACTTAATACCGTATCTTTACTGTTCAATGACTCAATTTTGGTAACGTAAGGCCAAATTCGTTATCTATAGGGAAACTGTTCTGTTCAAAGGACTAGAAAGGCCAATTATTAAACAACATGAGTTTATTTAAGTGAACAAAGAAAACATTTCTCTACAATTTCATTTCTAAGCAACAGCATAACGTTTCAGCACCTTCTATAAAAGTTAACTATTGAAACAAAACAAAATCTAAACTATAAACTAAGGAAAACAAACGATATTCTTACACAGTCCATATTGTTAAATCAGGTTCCTTCGTCTGGATCAAAGATATTCAACGCCATGTTTTCAGATACCCAAAACTCTCTTCTTCTCCTCTCTCCAGAGTCCCTTTTTCCAACTTCTTGTAAATTTCTCCAACCTGCCCCTTCCTGACATACTCGACCAATCACGAAGGAAGGAATTAGCATAGGGTACGCCCTACTTTCCCACCAACACCAAAGAATTGTTTATAATTCAGGTTAGAAATATTTTGACTCTGCTGTGTTTTTCACTCCAGCTGCAGCGATAAGCTTGGCGACATGAAGCTGAAAATAACTACTAGTAATTTTCCAGAACTTAGCCTGTGTCAGACTCAAAATTGATTTCTCTATGGTTAAAACATGACTACATAACCCATCTCTAATTAAGAAAAATACACTTCATCACACCCCCCGCTAAATTTCTTCTAAATTCAGAACACTTATTCTGAGCTAATTTGAAGTAAATTGATAAAACAACTAAAAGTAAATGATTATATATGGATTATAACAAACAATAACAGTAATACAATCTTTTGGCACACCATTCAGATATATAAAAAGAAAACAAGCATGTTAGTTTATTAACCACAGTAACTACTCCAACTATCTTCCATCTTCTTTAGCGGTCAGGAACATCTGGATCTTCGCAGTACATCCTGGAAAGTCCATCTGCCACCACATTTAGCTTTCCAGGTATATGTTGAACTTCAAAATCAAAATCCTGCAAAGCTAAACTCCATCTCAACAATTTTTGGTTTTGAGACTTCATCTTTTGCAACCAGACTAAGGCTCTATGATCAGTTTGGAGGGTAAATTTACGCCCCCATAAATAAGGCCTTAACAGATTAAGAGACCAATATATAGAAAGAGCCTCTTTTTCAAGGATTGCATAATGTCTCTCTCTTTCCAAGAGCTTTCTAGAGAAGTATGAGATAGGATATAGGTTCCCATCTTCCCCTTGCTGTAACAAAATAGCTCCTAATCCAAATTCTGAAGCATCGGTTTGCAAAATGAAAGGCTTATCAAAATCAGGTGATTTCAGTATAGGGGCATTAATAATCTTCGCTTTTAAGGCTTCAAAAGCCCCTTGGCACTCGGGGGTCCAATTAACTTTGACAGGTTGTCTCTTCTTAGTTAGCTCTGTCAGAGGTGTAGCCAATTCACTGAAATCAGGGATGAATTTCCTGTAATAGCCAACTACACCTAAAAATGAACGCACTTGCTTCTTAGTTTTTGGAATAGGCCAATCGTTGATAGCTTGAACTTTGGCTTGCAGAGTACGTATCTCACCTTGACCAATCAAATGACCCAAATACGTGACCTTCCCTTTCATCCATTGACATTTGCTAGCTTTGACAGTAAGTCCAGCTTGATGAATTCTAGACAACACAGTTTCAACATGAGACATATGAGAGTCAAAATCAGAACTGAAAATAGCAACATCATCAAGATAAGCACTAGCAAAAGGTAGACCTTGTAAAACTTTATCATTCTCTGAAATGATGCTCCTGCGTTTTTCAATCCAAATGGTAGCCTTTTGAATCTAAAAGTGCCTACATGAGTGATAAAAGCAGTCGTATCTCGTGAATTTTCAGCTAAATCAAGCTGCCAGTAAGCATTCTTTAAGTCAATTATGCTGATAAAATTTGCCTTGGCCAATTTTTCAATTAAATGATCCATTCTAGGCAATGGATAGTGATCTGAAACAGTAACACTGTTTAACTGCCTGTAATCAACACAGAACCTTTTCTCATCAAAGATCCTACCAGTAGAATCTTTTTTCGAAACCAGAACCACTGGAGATGAGTATGGGGATGATGACTCCTCAATTACATCCAGAGATAACATCTTTGATATCTCTTGTTCAATCCATAGAGCATGATCGCCAACTGCTCTGTATGGACTAGACCGAATTGGTTGATTATCAGTAGTGATAATTTCATGACTGACCAAATTTGTGTAACTTGGCTTATCTGAAAAAACATCTTGATACTTTTCTAGGATTTGGTACAGCTTTTCCTTCTGAAGTGAAGTACCTGTCAAAACAAGATTGTCAGACCAAGTACCAGCATCTTCTAATTCAGCTATCATATTTACAGGCTCATTTTCAGACTGGTGACAAGCAACCTTATATTGCAAAACCATTGCAGTTCTGTCTTTATACAATTTCAACCTATTGACATGGTAAATTACAGGCTTTTTATCAGAATTCAACATTTTTACTAAATAATTGTTATTCCCCAGTTTCTGTACCACTTCCCCTGGACCTTCCCAGCCAACTTCTAACTTAGATGGTCTAAGGGGGTTTAAAACAAGAACCAAATCTCCCACAGCAAATTCCCTGTGCCTGGAATGTCTGTCATGGTAGAGCTTCTGGGTTGATTGAGCATTTAGCAAATTGTCCTTAGCCAATTCTTGCACAGCTAACAGTTTCTCTTGCAGATTTCTGACAAAATCAGCAACTGGAACTGTGCTGCTTTTCACCACACCTTCCCAATCAGATTTCAGGAAATCCAAAGGTCCTTGTAGATTCCTCCCAAATACCAATTCACTTGGAGAGAAACCACCAAGAGAAGAATGAGCAGAACTTCGATAAGCAAATAAAGCAAATGGTAACAGTTCGTCCCAAATGTTACCATACACCTGTACCATGGTCTTGATCATCCTCAGTAAGGTTTGTTGACCTCTCTCGATTAACCCATGACTTTTAGGATGATAGGCGGAGCTAAATTTTATTTCTATTCCACTAAGTTCACAAATTTTGTCCATTAAGGAGCTACGAAACGCCCCCGCCTGATCGCAAATTATCTGAGATGGTACTCCAATACGTGAGCACAAGTCTATGATGATGCGTGCGATGGTGGAAGCTCTTAGATTGCTCAACGCATAGGCCTCGATCCAACGACTAGCTTGGCAGATGAAAGAAATGATGTATTTCTTCTTAGACTTAGTTGGAACAAAAGGTCCCATGACATCCATTTGCAAACATTGGAAAACTTGATCAGATATTTCCATCAAGAGCATTTCAGACTTTGTTTTATCTGTCTGATAACCCATTCTTTGGCAATAGTCACAAGAACTGACATAGTCCTTCACATTTTTGTTAATACCAGGCCAATAAAAATGCTGAGAAATTCTTTTTAAAGTTTTTTGCACACCTTGGTGACCACTAGATGGATTGTCATGAGCTAACTCAAGAATCCTCAGTCTGTATTCCTGTGGTACTACAAGCTGTTGTGTGAGTTGCATGTTGAAGTTTGATTTGGGATGATATTCTCTATACAAAAGCCCATTTTGGCCCCACACAAAGTTAACTTGCTGTGGTATTGGGTTTTGAGCATAGTCATCTGCTTGTGTTCTCAGGGAAGCTAACGAGGGGTCAGTCATCTGCTTCACTTTAAACTCAGCTGACCCCATAGGCACTGATTCCTCTATTTCCGCTTCTGTATTAGCTGCATTACCTTGTTCTGCCACTAGATGCTGCTGCTGTTCTAAGTTTGTAGTAGGGACAGCTTCATCAGAACCACCCCCAGTCTCTGCTTTTTGGCTTTGGGAATGGGTAACCACTTTAACAGTAAGACCTTCTTGGCTTTGCTTGAAATTCAAATAGGTGAGGTCATTTCCCAGCAAGAAGTCAGGTTTTCCCTCATGAGTGAGGCAAAGTTTAGTACCACGCCGATTTTTGAACGATAACTCCACGAACACGAGACGAATATGTTGTTCTCCCGCCTCTCCTGAACCATAGGTCCTAATGGGTAACCTTAAATTGTCCAAAATCAGCTCTGGGTGCAAAAATCTTCGGGATATGGAAGAAAGTTCAGCACCAGAATCACTATAAGCATTTAAAACCACTTGTCCTTCATCAGTATGCAAAATCACCTCCTCAGAATAAGTCTTCATAGCCCATTCTTTCTGAGATTCAGGGATCACACAACCTGGGTCCATTAGGGTATACTTTTCCCCCTATGGAGTCTGTCTCATAGTTCCTATTTCTTCTCCTCCACGAACATCTAATATTTGAGGCACATAGTAGTTTACCTCTGCCTGTCTATCACTGGTTAGTGAGGCGGTAGTACTCACACTGGGTTGATTCTGTCTAGGCACTGTACCCATAACAGATTGGCTTTGAGTTGGTACTTGTTGGCTCTCTAAGGTGTTAGGGCTTACCAGAGATACTTTGGGTGTGCCTCCCTTGGATTTGCATGGCGCAGGTACCGGTGTTCTAACATCTGACTTCCTAGCTTGACTAGGGGGTCCTTGAGATTGTCCACAGTCCTTTTGTAGATGAGGGCCCCCGCATTTGAAACAAGAAAAAGTGGGTCTGCTTTGATTTGGAGCTAAACTCCTGCGCTGATCAGTTGTAGTATGCCTATGCTCTTGATAGTAAGGTTTTTTAAAATCAGGCTGGCTTTGTCTCTTAAGTGCCTCTGCCACAACCCTGGCTCTAGGCGCTGGTTCAGGCTTCCTAAACGATAACATTTCGTCAGTTCTCAGCGCAAGAGATTGGAGGTCTTTAAATTCTTTCTGAAGCAAAGAGCTCCTCAACTCTAAAGGAACCAAGTTCATAAATTGCTCCATGAACAATGCCTTTCTCACATCTGCTACAGATCTGATTTTCAAAGAGTCCAGCCATTGGTCTCCTAAAAATTCCAGCCTGTCAGCTAAAGCTGCATAACTCTCATTAGGCAGTTTCTTGATTTTTCTAAAATTCTGCCTCAGTAGCTCTTTTGTATAACCAAATCATTGTTTAATAACCCAAACTAATTCAGACCAATCATAATCTTCCTCAGCCACTTTGGCTAATATTGTGGCCAACTGTCCAGAAACTTGTGTACGCAGTAACTTAACATACCAGTCCCTAGGTATCTCCAAATCTTGACAAGATTGCTCGAAATTCTTAAGGAAGCTCAACACACAATCGCCCTCCTGGTATCTAGGTAGACTTCCCCTATCCACACTGGCTATAGAGTCTTTAATTGCCTGTTTAGCCTTTCTCTGTTCTTGCAGCTCCTGCAGCTTCTGCTCTCTGCATTTAGTCTTTACTTTCTCAGCCTGATTCAAAGTGTTAACAAACTTCTTTTGGGTCCTCACTAGATCTGCAACCAGCTGGGTTAACTCCTCAGATGCATGCCTCGGTGTGGTTGGATTACGCCCCCCGCACCAGACGGATTCTCACCAACGGGTTCCTCTGTAGGCTGGGGCTGGGGCCGTTGCTCCTCCAATCGCCCTCTGGAATTTCTCCTGCTTGGAATAGGTAGTGGGTCAAACTCCCGAGGGTACCCACCAATTTGTAAATCCAATTGGTCTTCTTCTCCTTCTTCAACCGAATCTTCCACAATAGATTGCTCTTCGTCAACATCAGATTCCTCCATCAGCAAACGCAATTCGCTGGATGTTTTCCTCCGGCCAGTTCTCCTCTCAGTAACATGCTGAGCCATGCTGACTGCTTCCAGCCGATGAGCTGTAACCCTCCCACTGTTTCGGCAATCAATTACCGCCAGCCATAAAATTCCCCTGAAAACCCTGATAAGGTGCTGTGACCTAGCTGTGCTTAGCAATGAAAAAGCTCACTTTAGAAATTTACACTTAGTCCTTTAACAGAATTCGCCCCCACAACTGACCCTTCTCAGCCAGGGCTTCAGTTGAAAAGAAAATAGAGCAGAGAAAAAAAAGATATTTAAACAGTTAGCAGGACAACCCACGCTGTGTTGTTGCCCTGTTTCAAACTGAAACCAGTCCGTGCCTGACCCTCGGCTTCAATTCACCACAGCATCTGGATAAATCCAAAGCAAACCGTGTAAAAAGAAAGCACGGGGGTAACACTACTGCAATCAGGTTGTAAATCAGGCCCGTGAATCATCCCACCACGGCCACCATGTCAGTTATTGGTCTCATAAATGAGATCAAAAACCACGAAACAGGAAAATCCAGGCTTCCTTCACTCCCGATTGAAGTGAACTGCTTGAGTCAACACAGTTTCCGGGACATGAACTCTTGGACAACCTGTATTTAAGGTTGTTTCGATTTTACTAAAAAGAAACCACTTAATACCGTATCTTTGCTGTTCAATGACTCAAATTTTGGTAACATAAGGCCAAATTCGTTATCTATAGGGAAACTGTTCTGTTCAAAGGACTAGAAAGGCCAATTATTAAACAACATGAGTTTATTTAAGTGAACAAAGAAAACATTTCTCTACAATTTCATTTCTAAGCAACAGCATAACGTTTCAGCACCTTCTATAAAAGTTAACTATTGAAACGAAACAAAATCTAAACTATAAACTAAGGAAAACAAACGATATTCTTATGCAGTCCATATTGTTAAATCAGGTTCCTTCGTCTGGATCAAAGATATTCCACGCCATGTTTTCAGATACCCAAAACTCTCTTCTTCTCCTCTCTCCAGAGTCCCTTTTTCCAACTTCTTGTAAATTTCTCCAACCTGCCCCTTCCTGACATACTCGACCAATCACGAAGGAAGGAATTAGCATAGGGTACGCCCTACTTTCCCACCAACACCAAAGAATTGTTTATAATTCAGGTTAGAAATATTTTGACTCTGCTGTGTTTTTCACTCCAGCTGCAGCGATAAGCTTGGCGACATGAAGCTGAAAATAACTACTAGTAATTTTCCAGAACTTAGCCTGTGTCAGACTCAAAATTGATTTCTCTATGGTTAAAACATGACTACATAACCCATCTCTAATTAAGAAAAATACTCTTCATCACAATGTATACTTAAACTTCCATTTTAAAAAGCAGGGAAATGAATCGTTAAAAGCAACAACAACAACAAATTCAACCTTTCAGATCATGATACTGTAATGTGCTTCTATATCCATGATATATACATCAGGAAATGGTCCAGTGTTACAGCACAATATTGTGCCTGCATTGCCAGTAGGAAAAAAGAATGCCAAACTTTATAGGAAAGGGCATCCATGTCAGCAATCCAGATGGTCTACAGCAGTGGTCCCCAACCTTGGGCCTCCAGATGTTCTTGGACTTCAAGTCCCAGAAATCCTGGCCAGCAGACGTGGTGGTGAAGGCTTCTGGGTGTTGTAGTCCAAGAACATCTGGAGACTCAAGGTTGGGGACCACAGGATACCCTCTTGTGTTGAGTACCATTAATAAAGTAACACCAAATAGGGGGAAATTCCAGAAGCAGACTCCTTTTTTCATCAGTTAACCACTTTTCACTCAAACACAAAGCAATTGTCAGTGCTGTTTTTCAACAAGTTTTCTAGTTATCTAATTGCTTGGAGTCGCAATGCAACCAATTTGCCTAAGTGAAATGGTAGTGAGCACAAAATATATCTGTAGACCATCTGGACTACTGACATGGGTGTTGTTCACATTCAGGCTATCCTTTGCAATGTAAAATTTGGCATCTTTTCCCCCTTATCGAGGCATTTCCTGGCATTTTGAATAATGGGTATAGAAGCACAATATCTCACATTCATAAACCAGAGAATGTTGGGGGTTTTTGTGGGTTTTTTTAAAAAAAGAAATGAATTGCATTTCTGTTTACATTACAAAAATTGATTCTAATGTTGCATTTGGGCACCCTATTCGGTGTAGAATATAGAATGGTGGACTAGGAGTTGGGAGGCCCAGATTTGGATCCCCACTTTAACCATGAAGGCTTGCTGGGGTTGTGGAACTGAATAAACACTCATTTAAAATCTCACTTACATTGGAAGTCCTGTTAGGGTCACTATGAGTCAATTTTGACTTTACAGCACATAACATAACAACATTGCATTTGGATAGTTTCATGCACATCCATGTCCCGCTTTTTGCCATCCTTTTTCCTGATGCACATCCTTCTTTCTGATTATGTTTAAGTGGCTACCTTGCTTCTAAAGCATGTATATAATTATGAAAAAATGAGGTAGTAAGTAGTTCAAAATTAAGTATTCCATGGGACATAATATGATATAACATGCCCCTATGCATCTTATATCATTGTACATGGAAGAAGATTTAGCAGCTGGAGTTAATGTCAATGACTTTCAATCATCCTAGCTATAGCAGTTTGACATAAATTAAGAGAGTATTATCATTTAACTCCATTCACTTGTGCTCCTCATCTAAGGGCAAATTAAACTCATTCAAGACAATGAAGTGCTGTCTTACTGTCTGATGGGTGGAAACAATTTCACAGATTCAGTTAAGTTTTTATTTCTCTTTTTTTTTCTAGCTTATCTGATTAAGAAACATTGACTTCACAGAAATGCTGAGAGTCTATATTAAACATTATTTACTACTCCTTCCAATGTAGGTTAAATGTCTATCCTGCTGTCTTTGGAGGATTACTGTCACTTCCTCCTCCTCAAATTAGAGAAAAGAGAGGTAATCTATAACATTTTAATGGTCTTAATAAAAGGTATTACTCAACTATTCAATTTTATGAGTTGCTTTCCATAATAAACCCAGGCCTGGAGTCAGACCTAAATGTGTCAAAAAATCTTTTGAATTGTCTTATTACCACACATACCAGCATCATTCTCAAAAATTCAACAGAGACAGATAATGTACACAAAAATGAGGTACAAGGATGACATTAAAAATAGAAGATAAACTACTGCGATTATAGGACAAGATGGAACTGATGCTTCAAAAAAAAAAAAAAAAAACCCCTGACAATTTCCATCAGCTAGCATTCCCCCACCATCCACTTCCTTAATAAACCAAGATGGGCAACGGTTGCATGACCATTTAGAAAACTTCACTAAACCAAGAATTTTGTTCACAGTCTCAACTTCCATAAGCCCAGAGGAATCCATAGTTGTAGGGCAAACATTTACAGCTGATGTAGCATTTTATTTGCATTAGCCATATGTCTTGGCAAGAATTTAAAAAGATATAAAATTAGTATATTAAAATCAAGATACTAATTCATATACATCGGACATATATATATATATATATATGTCTGTGCCAAAATTAAACAAGTAGCTCTTTGGACACTTCTCTATAGAAAGAGTAATACATGGGCAATCATTTCAACACCATCTCTGCATGGACATGTGCAATTTTGTAATGGAATTCCTCTGAAATTTCCCTTGACTAGTGCTGAAAACATGACCTTAAGTTGAAAAAGCCCTCCTATATAGAACCTGTTAGCACATGTAAATATTGTGCTATTGTTTTTGGATGACGTTGTGGAGTAGTCATACCAAGGACATAATTTATTGGTGGCAGACAAATTGTTTTGGTATTCAATATCATACAGGCAGTGCCCTGATAAATGCCTTGCCTTGCCATAGCCAATGGTCAATATGAGGTCAGGTAATAGCCCAAATATATATATTGGACTTGATCAATTTACTCTCATGAAAATTCTCCATAACAAGGGAAAGCAGACTGGAGGGATCTAGATTCAGCCTTAACCAAAAAGTTATATGTCTCAAGCCAGGCCTGTGTGTACACAGAGGGAAGGGCACCTTCCAACCTCAGGAAGACATTTGGAACGCAACTGGGTACGGCAAATATTTGCTTGAGAAACACAGTTTGCACAATTTCTATTGATTTTTAATTTGTTTTGACCCAGATTGGAATCCCATACATCATCTGAGCTAGTGGCTTGGCTCTGTAAACTTACAGCACTGCTGTATGAAATGTTGACCTTTGGTGTAGAAAAACTGTCTCAGGATTTTTATATTTATGTAAGCTTTTTCCACAAGCTGCTGAGCTGTCCAGGTTCTTGAATGTGTCCTCTAGGTTAGTCTTGCTCTGTAGAGGATTTATTCTTTCTCATGGTTGACATTGCAAAACATGTGTATTTCTGCTCTGAGTTTCTGAATTAGCACCTTCCTCATTCCTAGACTTATTCAATTGCTGTAATGTTTCTGAATGTTCAATGGCCCAGTGACATTTGTTGTGACATTTAATCCTACCTTCCTTGTCCTTATTTTTATCAAGTGACCCTTTAAAAGCCCAAATCTGTTAATTATGCCATTTTGTGCTTCATAATGCAGGGCATAGAGGGTCTTCTCTTCCAGTTTCAAGGGTTATGTGGCTGCCATTGCCCTTTCTATGGGTTGCTGTGGATCATTCTCTACCAACTCTATAGCACTTGGATTTTTTCCTGTTGGAGATTTTCCCCCAATAGACTTAGTAATATCCAGATCAATTATGTTAGAGCTATAGTTTTCTGTCACTTGAGGGCTTTTAATATAATTTGTAGTACAAAACCCCAGTGGTAGAGGTGGAGCACAATTCTCTAAAATTCTTGCCACACATAGGCTCATCTCAGTCAGTGCATTGTTGGATTCATACACTCATTCAGCTGGTCTCCTTTTTGTGAATGTGACCACTGCATAAACATGGAGACCACTGAAATATAACTACTCCACAGATATCAAGTCAGCTAAGGTAAGAGCTCCTGAAAAAGCAGTTTCTAAAAGATTTAGCAAGTGCAATTTACACTTGCATTGCGGCATAAATCCCACCGGTTTAGGTATACTCAAAATTAGTTTCCAGCCATAATCTCTTTTGATTATTTCCTATAAAGGTCTAGTTATTTGTGAGACATGAGCCTGTGAGTTCTGAATAACATGCTTCTGTACTTCAACTAATGTTGGTACAGGGATTTGGGTGAGAGGTGAACATGTTCCTCTGGGTTTGCTTCCTTATTTACAGTTGGCTTCTCAATATGTTTAATGCTTTTCTGTGCTTGGCTACTATCCAGTAATTTAAAGAGTTTCTTGAACTCCATCTTTTTATATTGAGCTGGCTTAGAATTTTTAACAGTTTTTATTTTCTTATTAATATTTGTGATTCTCCTTTCAGTAACCTTTTTCTCACATGCTGTTTTACATGTCATAAGAGTAGTAGGAGCTCTGTTTGCATGGTCTATTAATTTCATCTACAGTATATCAGATTTTAGCCACAGCTTTTTGTAGATGTCCACCAGAATATTTAAACGTTTATTAGATTTAAGAAGGATTTCATTGTATATCCTTTTTTAAGTAGCGAGGCCAGCTTTCAATTACTAAATCATATCTACCTGGTGAAAGAATTTGAATTGGAGGTTCTTCTTTAGTTGCATTCCCCCTGTCTGGATTCAACATTGAGGGTCGCTTCCTCAACTCCTCTGACATATTATTCATATTAGTGGGTTGCATTAACACTTGAGGTGTTATATTTTTGGTAAGAGACAGTTCAGTGGCCAAATTAAAAGAGACAAACTCCTCTTTGTAACAGTTCAGGTTTCTGTTAAAGTCCAAAGATCAATCCAGGCTAGAGTACATAGGTTGTGACTCCCTGTTTTCCTTCCCTGTTTTATTCTTTTCTTCGGGGAAAGAAATGGGTGATTTTTTGTTTTTACTCTCTGCCATCTAAAAGGGGAACTCACAATTGGAGGTGAGAGACCAAGGGATTTGTAGCTGGTTAAAACCATTCTCCTGTTAAAAGCCTTCTCCTGTTTACTTCCTGTCCACCAGCTATACATCCAAGAGTGCTGTTCTCAGAGAACTGTATGTTAATATTATTGTCTTTTCTTTTTCCATCTCAGAACCTCAGTTATATAAAGGATGTAAAGTTCAGGGCTTGGTATCTCACAGCTCCACAGTGCTATCTCCCTTTGGTCCTCAAATCTCCTTGGGAGGCCATTCTCTTTTTCCTGTCATAGTCCCAGTGGCTCACTTGTTGTAGTTCAGCTGTTGCTGGACTCCCATTCGCTGTGTTTCAGAAACATTTTGGTTCGAGCAGGCAGTAAACAGTTCAATTAAATCCAGAGCCAGGGGTAAACAGCTTAGCTGGTGTCTCTTTCCCTTATCAGGCCAGTAAAAGCAATTCTTGATAAAAAGCTGGAATCACAATAACTGTTACAGCAACTCCCAGGTAATAACTTCAGAATCCACAGACTCAAAAACACAGCTGAAGATGTAAAAATAATTTTGGCTAAAAGACTCTATATCAAAAATTATGTGAAAAGGAGTTAGATAAAACTACAAAATTATAAGCACCATATAAAAAGGAGTTAGATAAATGGAAAGAGCAAAGGAACAGCAAGGAAGAAATGCTACTTCCACACCTTACCGGAAAATCTACAGCTGTTTCTTTCAGTCTGTTCTCTGTGCCAGTATAGATGTGAAAAACTTGACTTACAGGTCAGTCACAGTGGGATACTGAGGTACGTTAGTCCAGTATCTTCTGATGAAAGAGGCAAAGAAGCACATGGAAAAGTTCAGCTGACCAACTGTCTGTGGGTACAAAGATGGCAGAGGAATACTTTATTATTATTATAGCAATCACAAGACATTAAAAGCAACCCAAAATGCACTCAGTTACATACACAGATTTTTGCAATTTAATTTTGTGTGCTTTCAAGAATGAGTGTTTAAACCTTAATGAGAAGCCCAGCCAATTCCAACCATTTCAACTAAAACTAGCAATGACACCCCAGTTTCATTTGCAGAATTTGCAACCAAGTGATTAAAAAACTAGGGGGGGGGGAAGGGATTACAGATTTGATTTACTTATAATGTGCATTCCATTCCCATATTGATTTGATAGGTAGCAAGATGACAGGGGGAGGCCCACTTGCATTTATTTATTTATTTATTTATTTATTTATTTATTTATTTATTTATTTATTTATTTATTTATTTATTTGCTTGCTTGCTTGCTTGCTTGCTTGCTTGCTTGCTTGCTTGCTTGCTTGCTTGCTTGCTTGCTTGCTTGCTTGCCTGCCTGCCTTTGATTTCTACTGATATTTTTCATGTTATTTTGGTTGTAAAAAACTGCTGATCTGCAGAGCAGAGACTAGAATTGGTAACATTTCTATTCATATGTATACGTAATATTGAGAAAATATCTCATAGTGCCTTTATGTTAATATGCTATCTCTGAAAGTTGTGTCCCTTGAGTAACAATGTAACTTTGTGCCTGAAGCACTATACAGTAGTGTGTTTTTATATTAATTATGGCAGTATTTCCTACACTTTCAGAAGAAAACAAATTTATTAATGCATATGTAAGATACAGAACTGAAGATATTACTCTCTGGGACTCAGAACTGGTTGAAAATGTTGTACAGATGAATGCAAAATTGCAAATGAAGGTTTTAATGATCATGCAGTGTTAAACTAAAACCAAATTGTGTAAAGTGTCATGATTATCTCAAGAGGGGAAAAATAAATAGAAAAAAATCTTTTTCTATTGAGGCTATCCACTACTTGTGGACCTCATTTCACTAAGGAGGGCACAATTTTGCAAGGTCAGTATACTCAGAGTATTAGAGATCTATGATTTATTTGTGATAAATGGAAAAATGTAGAGCTGGCACACACTGGCTGAAAACCTATTTTTTATAGAATCATAGAATAGTGAATTTGGAAGGGGCCTATAAGGCCATAATGTCCAAACCCACGTTTGAGGTAGGAATACAAATCAAAGGATATCTGCCAGTTTCTCTTTAATGCCTCCAGTGTCGGAGCACTCACCACCTCTCAAGGTAATTGGTTCCACTGTGTTACTGTTCTAAGAGTTGGGAAGTTTTTTCTGATATTCAACCAAAATCTGGCTTCCTGTAACTTGAGCCTATTGTTGTGTATCCTGCACTCTGGGATGATCAAGAAGTGATCCTGCCCCTCCTCTGTATGACAGCCTTTCAAGTTTTTGAAAAGTATTATCATATCACCCTTCAGTCTTCTTTTCTCAAGGCTAAACATGCCCAATTTGTTCAGTCTTTCCTAGTAAGACTTGGTTTCCAGCCCCCTGGCAATCCTTGTCCCCCTCCTCTGAACTTGTTCCAATTTGTCAGCATCGTTCTTGAAATGTGGTGCCCAGAACTGGACGCAATACTCATGGTGAATCCTAACATGGCTCTTAAGCTGAGGACACAGTGCTTGCTGTCCCAATCCCGGAATAAAGATATGAGACAGTAATATGGATTAAATATGGGCCACACTTTATTGATAACATCCAAATACGAAATTTGCCATCCTTTGGCAAAAGAGGGGGCCTGCTGTAGTGCAGAAACAAGTGAAAGGCTGGGGAATGCCAATACCCCTTGATCAATAAATGGACGAGTCCCTGGCCCCAAGATCCAGCGGTCACCAGAGAGCAGGAACCCGGCCAGCTGTTAATAAACACCCCCAGACCTCAAGACATCTTTAGCTGATGACTATTGGTCTGGAAGTAGCCTAGCACATCTTTCCCCCACAGGCATTGTAATCGCACGATCTACAGTGCCAGGAGGTCAGATGCGCTGTTGGCTTACCTGAGATTACAATTGGGACACACCGAAAATATCGGTTCTTTCCTCACTACCCGCTACAGCATAGGGACTAGCCATGTTATGTCCCATGCCCGCTACAGAGCCAGATGAGCTCAACAAGCAGGCCCCCTTTGATGCCTTCAAAACATTTCCAAAACTGTGTCAGCAGATGAATTCCACTACTCCTGAATAATTCAGGCCTCTCTACTTGGATTCTGTGGTGACTAATTACCAATCCAAAGCCGCTGTAGATGCCTCTGCACATTTCTCTGATCATGTCCTGCCAGGCATTATTAACATCACAGTTCCTCCCAGACCATTGCCAGACTAACCGAGGAATAATTGTGGACCACAGAGATCTGAGGCTGCTGCTGCAGACGCCTCTACTTACTTCCTGATAACACCCAACTGGGCCTTGTGAACTTCAGTAATCCTCTCAGAGCCTCACCAGGCTAACTGAGGAATAATTGTGGACCACACGGATCCGAGGCTGCCACTGCAGACACCTCTATTTACTTCATGTTAACGTCCAGAAAGGCCTGTTAATGTCAGCGATACTCCCAGAGACTCACCAGGCTAACCAAGGAATAATTGTGGAACCTAAGATACGCATTGCAGAATACCTGGCATTCAACCCTCTCATATCACGCAGAAAGTCCAGGATCAATACCTTACCTGACAATCTTGGCAAGTCATTGCCTTTGGGCTGTAACCCAGGGCTGCTGCAGTGCATGCTGCTCCAATCCTGAACGAATGAGTGCCCAACCATATGCCCGCAACCCCTACCTAGCTTAGGGCTAATTCCCTTAGCTTTCAAACTGATATATAGTCAGAGGCGACTTATCAGCAAGCTGGAACAATTATCCAGATTCTTGCCCTTGACTACCCATAAATACCTTCATAACTCTAATTGGGCATATATACTCTATGCTGCATGCCCCATCAATAATTGTTTCCCTGTGCCCTTTTGGTCGGCCTTGGATCGACTACTGAACAGTTCTACTCTTCCATCCAGGACTTTAACGTCCTGCAATTACTCACTGCTGAGTAACCCTTCCTTGTTCTTGATGCCAGGGCCAAACCTAAAGTTCTGGACACATTCTCACGCCAATCTGCCAGACTTCCGGAAGAACTTCTGGCAGCTCCCTAGCTTCAGGTGCTAGCTCCCTGAATCACCCCTCTGTTGGTGTGATAGAGCATCAGCTATCCTGTTGTCTACACCCATAATATGGGTGCGTATGTGTATTAATATGTTATACTACAATGCCCTCCATGTAAAGGCCCTGAATAAGACCATGACCTTTTCTGATTGCAACATAAAGCTGTTTTCAATACAAACGACCACTTAATTGTCGCATCAGAAACTGGCTACTGAATTAAAACCATTCCTCCCCCCAAAGCTAAAAAAGGGCCCACTATAGGAAAGAATTCCAAAAAGGTAAGGTCCCCTATGATGTCTTCACTATGCCATGCTTCCGACCAAGAACCTGAACACCACTTACTCCAGAGTGATAGCGCCGTTAACTGATTTACCTTATGGAAAAAACAGAGGTGAATAAGCCAGAATTCACCTTGGGCTTTCTTGGGAACTATACCTAACAGAGAAACCCATAGGTTCCCAATGGGGTTTTTTGGAAAAGGTCCATTTCCCAGAACCAAAACTTTAATTGGGCGGGGTCCCTTTTCCAGGGTTACCCCCTCCACTGTTCTGCTTTTTGGCACTTCCTGCCCTTTTATCCTGTTGTTGTGCACCTGCTTTAAAGTAATTTGCATTTGAGTGCTGTCCATTGCAGTTAAGGCACTCGTGCCAAAATTTACAAGGCCTCCTAGTGCAGAATTCCCTGGAATTATACTGGAAACACAGCAGGCGGGGTTGAACCACCTGCCCCTCACTAGGTTGGGTAAGTTATGTAAAGGTCATCTTACTATTTAAGTGACCAGATATAACATGAGAATAAGGCAATTATTTTTTAAAAATGGGGAGACACAGCTCTCCCATGGCTCATGGAGCCAGATAGCCAACAATGTAAAATTAAATTCCACTTGAGACAGAGGTAACAAAGGAAACAGTTTGAAGTTTGTCCTTCCTCTTCAGACAAAACACAGGCTCCCACCCTAACCCCATAAATATGCCAGTTCCTTTATCACGAACCTCTTTCAGGGTTGGAGCAAAGAAATGTGAAGCCAGATATAAATCAGGAAAATAGGGAAATCTGTTTTGGTGTACCATGCTAGGCTCAGGATTCAGTTACAGCCAAATAGTCATACCAAGTGGACTGGAGAGATCAGAATCTTCACTGAGGTTCAGTCTCATGGAAAAAAGCCTCTTCTCATGACTAGTAGAATTCTTCCTAGGCAAAAGATAAACCCTTTTAAAGACAAATCAATGTAATCTAGTGAAAGTTTGCTCTGTCTCAAATCAGGGATAAAGTCATTTTTTTTCCATCCCTCCCACAAGATGAATCCAAGCTTTAATTAGCAATGTTCAGTGTTTCATCCTTTGTGTAGACCTCCGTCCTATCCTCTCTTCCTTTTTCTGTCTTTCTGTTTGTTCTTATTATTTTGAATTAAAGACCATATATGAGGGATGTGTTTGCCATTAACAAACTTTTATGAGCCCCAAAGCCATCTAGGACTATGTTTCAGTTTTAATGTATGTATTTCTGTGTCAGCAATAGTGTGAAAGAGAATACCTTCCTGATGGAGTGTGTGTATATGTACACATTTGTATGTATGAGATACTGAATATGGGCTAATATCAGCCTATGTGTGAGAGTGTGAGGGCAATGGGATATGTGAAAAAGAAGATCTTTGACATGATGTTTGCATGTAGGCATGTGCACAAAAGAGAACATCCACTTGTATGCAGGCTGAGGTTACACTGGCAATAAAAACTGCATTTAAGCATCATTTAAATCAATTTTGATTTTATCATTTTATGTTTTAATTTGTGCCTATAAGGATTTTGAGTGGCAGGTGAGTGCCATTTTCCCTTTTATTTTTTTAAATTCTTTTTAAAAATGTTTAAAATGATCATGTCATCAATACAGTTCAGCATTACAACCACCTACTTTGTTCTCTCCATTTGGCCTTTGAAGGAGATGGCAGAAAACCAGAACGTGGTGCAGAACAGGTGTGGAGCAGGCACAGAGTGGGTATGCTTGGACATGAAGGATGGTCCATATGCCAGGAGAGTGCCCTGCAAAGAAGCTGGAAGCCTCCCCCATTCTCATTTTTTTCATTATTAGTCATTTCCAGTGTTTCCCCCTGTGGTTTCTAGCAACTACTGTGACACTAGGTGGCACCTCCTGGACACATGATTTATTGATGTATCACTTACTTTAAAAAAAACCTATTAAGAACAGAATCTTCCTTAGACAGAAAGGAAATGAGACTATTTCAGCAGCGTAGATGCCAAAACTGGTTTAAATCACCAGAAATAAATCAATTTCCATTCAGTGCATGTGAACGTGGCCACCAGTTAAAATACCACATAACTTGAAGCTGATTTTTAAAAAGTCTGAACAGAAATTGATTTGAATTGCCAGTGTGACCACAGCCTCAGAGGGAAAGTGTATGAAGAAAGGTCTGCCTCAGTCTATCACTGGCCTGCCTCAGACTCGGCCCCCAACACTTATGATGGTCATAATCCATCCCTGTTGTTGAGTATAAATAATTAAGAGCCCTCTTCTTTCTCAGTAGTTCTAAGAAAACATGATAAGGGAGGGAGGAACAGAAGTTAAAAACAGGAGTACAATAAATAAGTAATTCAATTCAGCTTCTAATAGCACACTTAAAGAAGTCACCCACTGTGGAATTCTTCTCTCTCCCTCTCTGTTTCTTTTCTATCTCCTTTTCTTGCTGTAGCTCCAGGTTATGATTTTTATTTGATGGAATTAATTTCTCTGTCATCTCAAAAGTCCTGCTGATCTATCTCTATTTCTTTTGAAAGAGATATCTTATCTTTCTCCCTTGGAGGAACTATACTTTAAACAGGAGGAAAACTCGGTGGGGTGGGAAGTTGTTACATTTTTGGCAGGTTTTCAAAATGGCTGTGGTGCTCCCTGTGCCAAGAAATTGCTTAGGTTTGTCTGTTTCCTCCATTCTGTTTATCGATCTCTTCATCTTGGACTTTATAGCTTCTGGCTGAGAAATGACTACGTTGGAGACCTACAATAGTTAATCCCGAAATAAAAAGAGACATAAAGAAACAGAACTTTATTATCATAATTATGAAGGGAATACATACTTTGCATCTTCTAGTTTCGGGTTTAAAAGCTTTCTTGGAGTGAGGGTGGAAAGATTTATTCTTGAGACTTTGAAAAATCAGAGCCTACTAGAATGGATCCCAGTGTGGATAGAGTGACAGACTAGGACTCTGGAGAACAGGATTCAAATACCTGCTCAGCCATGGAAACTTGGTGGAGGAGTGGAATGGGCAAAACCACTCCTTAAATATTTGACTTACCTTGAAAACCTTGTTAGGGTTGTTATAAGTTAGTTCCAAGTCAATGGCACAGAATACATGCACATACCCCAGAATGGGCAACACTGGTGTGTCCTTCTTTGTGTGTACGGTGGTGCATAAAGCAGATAACTATATGTGCAAACACCTGTGAATCTCTGGGGATAAGGTCTCAGCCTGGAGACACACAGCTTATTGTTGATCATTTGAATAGCTTAGCATTTGTTCCATTTGGTAATGTCACTGCTTGAAAATGCTGTACTGTATATCTTTAAGATACAACTGCCTCTCTTCACCCCACCACCATCCCATCTAAATAATTACTAATTAGGAGCTATCAACTTGATTACAACTTATGGGAACTATGTTTAAAATAGAAAAAATACTAGATATACAGTACTCAGTAGTACAGTTTCCTTCCTCTAGAGGTGTTCTAGGACTCCTCAGCTTGCCCAAGGCTAAACAGGCCGGATTTTCTCCTAGAAATGATAGTGTGCAACTAAAATCTCAACCTCTGGTTGCACAGCCTGGTATTCAACTCAGAGGGTGATTATACTGGCCCTTTATGCAGGAAGACAGGTGCACAGCTTCTGGATTCATCTCTGAACCTGGATGCCCAGATTTTAGCAATGACCAGGAGTGGCTTTGTAAAGTTAAAACTAACATGCCAGGTGTGCCCTTTTCTTGAGAGGTCTGACCTGGCTACAGTTATACATGCCTTAGTTACATCCCAGCTGGATTACTCCAATGCACACTATGTGGAAGGTGCTAGAAACTTCATCATGTCTAAAACACTGCAGCCAGATTCCTAACTCAGGCTGGTCAGGGGGATTACATAACCCCCCTCTTACAGCACCTTCACTGACTGCCAATCTGTTTCTGGGCAGAATTCAAAGTGCTGGTTCTAACCTATATACCCTTAAATGGCTTAGGTCCAAGATATCTCAGGGACCTCATCTCCCTTTATGAGCCTGCTTGGGTGTTAAGATCATCAGGAGAGGCCGTTCTCTGGTTCCCATTACCTTCACAGGTGCATTTGCTGAGGGGAGGGGCTTCTCTGTTGCTGCTCCCAGATTCAACCTCCCTCCTACAAGAGGTCAGACTGGTCCCATCTTTGCTGACCTTCCACAGACAAATACATTTCCTAGAATCATAGAATCATAGAAAAGTGATATTGTAAAAGGCCTACAAGGCCATCAATTCCAACCCCCTGATCAATGCAGAAATACAATCAAAGGATATCTACCAGGTGATTTTCTTTTTCTTGAATACCTCCAGTGTTGGAGCACTCACCAACTCTTGAGGTAACTAGTTCCACTGTCATACTGCTCTAAGAGTTACGAGGTTTTTCCTGATATTGAACCAAAATCTGGCTTCCTTTAAATTGAGCTCATTGTTGAGTGTCCTGCACTCTGAGATGATCGAGAACAGATCTTGCCCCTCCTCTATTTGATTAAAATATCTTTCAAATATCGTTCAAATATTTGAAAAGTGAAATCATATCACCCCTCTGTCATCTTTTCTCAAGGCTAAACATGCCCAGTTCTTTCAGCCTTTCCTCATAAGGCTTGGTTTCCAGACACCTGATCATCCTTGTCACCCTCCTCTCAGTTTGTTCCAATTTGTTAGCATCCTTCTTGAAGTGTGGTGTCCAGAATTGGACACAAGGTGAGGCCTAACTAGTACTGAACAGAGGGGGACTAGCACTCCATGGGATTTGGAAACTATAATTCTTTTAATGCAGGCTAAAATAGCATTTGCCTTTTTTGTAGCCACATCAGACTGTTGGCTCATATTCAATTTGTGCTCTACGACAAGTCCAAGATCGTTCTCGCTTGTAGTTTGGCTGATCCAGGTATTCCCCATCTTGTAACTGTGCAATTGGTTTCTTTTTCTGAGGTGCAGTACTTTGCACTTACCCCTGTTGAATTTCATTTTGTTGTTTTTGGCCCAGTGCTCCATCCTATCAAGGTTATTTTGAATTTTCTTTCTGTCTTCTAGGGTATTAGCTATTTCGCCCAATTTGGTATCATCTACAAATTTGACAATCATTCCCTGCACTCCCTCATCCAAGTCATTAATGAAAATATTGAAGAGCACTGGGCCCAGGCCTGAGCCTTGGAGTACCCCACTTATGATCTCCTCCCAGTTAGAGAAGGACCCATTAATCATCACCCTCTGAGTATGATTCTCTAGCCAATTGTGTATCCACCTGACACTTGATTTATCCAGCCCACACCTAGTTAGCTTGCTAATCAGGATATCATGGGGCACTTTGTCAAAAGCTTTGCTGAAGTAACGATACACTACATCTACAGCATTCCCTCTGTCTATCAGGGAGGTGACCTGATCAAAAAACGAGATCAAATTAGTTTGGCAGAATTTATTCTTGACAAATCCGTGCTGGATTTATGTTCAGGCAGGCTTTCCCTTAGTGACTGCCTGTATGAAAATGGTATTTAAATAGGTTGTTGTGCCTTGTTGCTTTGAATGTGTTTTTTTGTGTGTGTTGATTATGTTTACAATTTTAGTGTAGTATTTGTTTCATTTTTTAAAAAATACATGAAGCCTACATTTTGTAGCTTTTAAATATTATTTTTTTTACTGATTTAAGTCACCTTGGGTCCTTTTTAAGGACAAAGGCAGGTAAAAATATTTTAAATAAGTTAAATAAATTTATGTTGAATCGGGCGCAGATGAATTTGAATTAAAACCTGGTGTCTATGTGCCATAAAGCTCTTTGTGGGGAAGCCCATTGTGGAATCACCTTTTTTTATGTTCAGCTGGCAAGTGTGGCTTACATTTGTTCCAGCTGTTTTGACATCATTTTTGTCTGTTTTCTTCCCAGTATGTTTGTCAGGTTCAATGCAAAGAGATTATCACAGGGGTGTCACTTACCCCTAACCTCCACATCTCTAAAAAAACAGAAATTCCAACTCAGTGCTGGTACACATTATCACCAGAGAACTTAGTAGAAC
The DNA here is from genome assembly GCF_051106095.1 of Pogona vitticeps. Taxonomy (NCBI): domain Eukaryota; kingdom Metazoa; phylum Chordata; class Lepidosauria; order Squamata; family Agamidae; genus Pogona; species Pogona vitticeps. The sequence continues at coordinate 58,509,865 of NC_135788.1, read as the reverse complement.
TAAACAGAAAAGCCATAGTGGTGGAAATTGCCAGTTAACACATTTTTAGCACCTAAGGAAGCAGCAACTGTTGGCACTACATACAAACCAATCCACCAGCCTGCTGACTCCTGCAAATTGTCTTCTGGATGTCATACACAGTGGATTAAACTGTATTTTCCCTGTGTTGTAGTCTGTGTATTGTGACATAGCAGTTTAAAAATATCGCACACAAGGTTATCTAATGACCATTTGCCTTACTTGATGAGTAAGTTCCTCATTTTTTTTCAGCACAAAAGCTCTGTTTAGAAATCCCATTTTTCATAATATGCTTTATTGATATTAAACCTACTGGAAGTTTGGAGCAGTTGAATGGGGCACAAACAGGCAGCCCCCTCCTTTTCAGACATTGCTTTGCTTCTCAGAAGAAGTTTCAGGCCTTTTTTAATCACCATACCTGGGAAAGGACCTGATTTCTATCAGTGCAGGCTGGCACAAGGGTGAGTTCATGAGAACATCCATGGTAAAGAGAGATTCGGACCCCTAGAAACAAGGAATATAACTTAAAATGCCCACTGACATAAAGGATGGCAGAATCCACACTTTTAGATAATCTTCATTCATTATAATCCCATAATTTATAAAGTAATGAAAGAAAGAAAAGATACATTTCAAGTATTACAAAGTCATCCTTATTCTGACCCACCAAGTGGCCTTAGTAGTACTTACCATGGCATTCTCCCTGCTGCTATTAAAATTAGTGGGTGGTGATTGGCAAAAATAGCATTGAGTCCCAGCTGGCTTTTATGTCATTGCACTTATTTTCTATCTTCTCCCAAAAATACTCTGTTACAAATGTCACTGCCCCTCAGTGAGAATCGCAGTAACATTGATTGATGTTCTACTTCTACATTAAGAACCACATCTTCACATCAAAAGTTGGGTACATGACATCTGCCAAAGCTGTCTTCTACCAGCCCCATTCAGACATCACAAGAAGGTATATAAATGATCAATTTTTGTTAGCCATTCCTCTCCCTCACTTCAGCCATTCTAAGAATTGCAGCTAAACTTGAGAAACAGATGGGAGGAGGGTAGATTACATGATCTATGCTATTAACCAAAATATTCTGGTGCTTTGTCAGTGTAAGACTTGGTTCTCCTTCACTATTAGATATAGTCTGCCTAAACTATATGATTGCTTGTGAAGTTTCCTCTTCAAGTTAGTGTTATTAACTTGTTATTTTTAATGTTAATACTGAAGTTGTTAATTTATTGGACCACTAGAAGAAGAAAAATGGATGGACAAATCTCTTTACACAAACTCCGTGACAAATCACAGAAATTGTATTTTCAGCCTAGAGCTTCAGCCATATAAGTTGACCCTCTGTCCTAACAGAACAAAGTATTTTATTGTCTGGTGTGCAAAGCTAACCACTAGGTAATATACCTCATGAGTGACTTGCATACAGTGGACAGTGGTTGTAGATTTTTTTTCTCTGGGCATTTCTTTTTTAAAAAACTTTGAATCAGTTGCTGGCTGAAGCATTAATATTCCTTTCAAGTGCTTGATGAACTACATTTTTAATCAGCAAATGAAGAAAGCATTTTATGCCTTAAGACACATTCATTATAGATAGAAAAGTTATGCATGTGAAAAAGAGAGAAAGAAAGACACAGAATATATAAGAAAGAGAGACTGAGACCTGTTGGTTGTATCTTTGTATCTTTACTTGAAGATAGACAGAGCACTTACCATCCAACCCCTTCTGGTTCAGCCTCCAACTTCTTTTCCAGCAAGAATGTAAAAATTATTTATCAAAGTCTTCATTGTCATCTATTTAGGTTGTCTTGATTTGGTGAGACATTGTGATGAGTAATTTTCAAATTCCATGAAATTCTTTACCTTCAGGTGTGTTAGCAAGAGAAAGAGATTTCAAAACATCCCTCTCATTACCACTCTTTTCTCTTGCTAAGAGGGCTACAGAATATTGTGCCCTCTTGTAGGACACGGAGAATATTTTTGCAGTTTCCCATCCCGCTGGCTGTGTGAGAGGCAGGAGGAGGTGGGTAAGCACACACTTCAGATTTCAAGGAGTGAAGAACGGAGCTCTCCACCAAGGTCCACAGGGTGTTGGGGGCACGACGCTTGAATGGGGAGATGGGAACATCAGGCCACAAGACAAAGGAGGGTCAGGGTAGTTTGCTGGCGCCACAGAGAAGGACTTCAGCTGGTGAAGGCCCCAGTCCCCATTACTGGAGCTCTGTGGTGACCTGGCCAGTTGCCGCAGAGAAAAGACAGGCGACTGAGGAGGATCTAGCAGAGACAATGGTGTGGGAATAGATGGCAGAGTCCCCCCAGGCCCCGCCAGTCAGATCCCCTCTATTTCTGGGCTAGGAAAGTGGCCATATGGCCAGAGTTTTCCAATGCAACCATGGACCTCCTTTCCTCCACCACCCCAGCATCCAGAGTGATTGTGAATTTTCCTGTCTCCGAGAAATACTGCATACATACATACATGCATTGAAAAGTACAGAATGCTTAGATCAATAGAAAAGCTTTGGAGAGTAATATAACCATGACCAAATTAAGTTGGGAAAAGTGGTGCAAGTATGGACTATGCCTGGGAGATAGCTTCTCTGATTTGAATCGCGGTATGTAAAAAGCAAGCAACATAGGTAGTGATATGGTTAATTTTCCCCTGGGCTAAAAAGCAAACCTTGGCCTTATCAGAGCGACCTTGAAAACCAGAGAGCAGTGGATCTAAAAATCTTGCTCGTGGGCTATTATAAAAGGGGCAGTCCCAAAGAACATGAGAAACTGTTTCAATGGCATCTTGAGTGCAGGGGCATCATCTGAGATTATGTGGGACTCCACAGTATCTACCAAGTAAAATAGCTGATGGTAGTACATTGAATCTTGCCAGCATGAATGCTCTTCTTTGGTGACCCAAATGACTAGGGAACAAGTTTTCTGAGCTGCCTCAGTCAGATGTTGGAACTGGATGTCTAACAATCTGCGTTTGATTGATTGAAATAGTGCCGGAGCAGAGGACAGGTAGAATGCGACCAGGGAAATTCCTAAGGACATGATTTTCTTCTGAATCATGGCCAACCATTGGGAAGCGTGATGATCCGTCAGCATAAAAAAGGTGTATTGTCATGTTCCCAAGTTGGACTGAAGCATTTATTATGCCAAACTATGATTTACCTCAATGTTAATGATCTAACTTTGAATCACGGGAAAACAAAGATCTTAGTTTTTTCTAAGTCATGGAAACAACTCTCATGGTCTCTGAGAAATACTCCGACTATGCCGTCCATGTTTGAATCCTGTTAGTGTGGAGAGACTGTCATTCATCAAGGTGAACCTTCCCTTCTTTTTCTTCCCCTCACTGAACCCAAAGAGGTAGGGTTCGAATGACAGTCTCACCCTTAACACACTGCCTGCCTGCCTGCCTGCCTGCCTGCCTGAGGCCCGATGGCTCTATAACATCTGTCTGCCAGCCAGTGTGCCCACCTCTCTGCCTGCCTGCCCACCTGCCTGCCCACCTGTCCACCCACCAGTCCTCCTGAAAAAAACCCTGCCTACTTGCTTGCCAACCTGTAAACCTGTCCTGTCAGAAGTCCAGCCGCCGATTCCAGCCTCCTTGGACCAAGTTCTGACCAAGTCCTGCTGCTGATTCCATTCACCTCCTTGGGCCAAGTTCTGACTGAGTCCTGCTGCTGATTTCAGTCGCCTCCTTGGGCCAAGTTCTGCCTCAGTGGCAGGGTTGTACCCTGAATGCCAACATGACAGGGCCCTACCGGACCTGGGAGGCAAAGAGATGTCTCATTGGCAGGGGCCCACTTGATGGGCAACAAGTCCTGCCTGCTGATTACAACCTCCTCAGGCCATGTTCTCACGTCCAGCAGCCCCTTTCAGCCCCCTTGGCCTAGATTCTCAAATGCTGCCTGCTGATTCCAGCCTCCTACTCTACTTGGGTCCCCCCCATGCCAACGTGGCAGGGGAGACCCCTACACGGATGCCCCCATGCCATCTTGGCAGGGGTGACACCCACCAGTGAACCCCCCATGACAACCTCTAACCTTCCTGGCAGCAAAAAAAGCACATTTTAAAAATATAACCAGTTCTTTTTGGAGGCTTGTTTTCAAATCCCACCTTGATGTCAAATGCCTCCCTGTCACTCATCCATGTGGCAGATTTCTGCCACTACACCACCAGTGCTTCCCCCAATGTCTTTCCCCATGCTATCCCATGAAAATCATATTGGTACCTGAGATGCCTGTATCCCACATCTGGAAGATCTTGTCTGCCATCCAGAAACCACAAGCCACTCAAACACCCCCAAGACCTCATCTTCACCATGATGCCAACTGCCTAGAGAAGACCCCTGCCAAGATGCCCAATGCCTGTGATACTTCAGTGCCCGATGGGGCCAAAGTCTGATTTGCTGCCATGTGCCTCAGTGCCCAATGGGGCCAAAGTCTACTTTGCTGCCATGTGCCTCTGTGCCCGCTGGGGGCTAACTCTGCTCTGCTGCCAAATGCCTCAGTGCCCAATGGGGCCACACTCCCTCTCAATAACAAATACCTCATTGCCTCCTGGGGGGAAACTCTACTTCACTGCCAAATGTGATTCTGCTGAAGGAAACTCTACCTCAGTGCCACGTCCTTCAGTGCCTGCTGGGGGAAAACTCAAGTTCAATGCTAAATGCCTCAATTTCTGCTGGGGGCAAACTCAGTGCAAAAGATATCTCATTCTGCTGGGGCCAAATTAAACTCCCTCAATGCCATCTGCTTCTGTGCTGCATGGTAAACTTTCCTGGGGTGACCCAATTTGTGGGTGAATAACTCAGATGTCTGATATCCAGTCTTCACCAAATTTGGCAGGCATATTGTGGAAAGACATAGGAAACTTCTGTGTTATTTAGGATTCTCTAAGTACCTAGGGGAAACTTTCCTGGGGATGTCCTCCTTGTGACTATATAAATCATGGGTCTGTTACCCAACATTCACCAAACTTGCTTGGCTTGTAAAAGCCATCTGAGGAAGCTTCCCTGAAAAATTGGTGTCTTAAGGTGCTTGGGGGCCAGTTTTATAGCCTTTTAAAGCAAAAAGGAATTCAGAAATCAATTTGTTAATTTGTTGGAGAATATTCATAAATTCGTATTCATTGATTCATTAACCTTGATGAATTATGAATCACAATGAATTGCCTTTTATTTTATTCATCCACATCTCTAGTCAGCCTGCCTGCAAATGTGTTCTTGTATACTATCATCTGAAATGCTTCTTTTTTGATCTTGTCTTTTCCCTCCCTTTCAGTTTTTCTACACTATAGTGAATGATGTTCTTTCACTTGTTGCTGAAAGATATACAATTAACTGAAAATGCTGTGTAATTTCATCTTTGGAACCCACACATCCCTGCTCCCAAGTAAATGTCCAGATTACAACATGCAAATCTGTTATATAACAGATGGAGCTACCCATATCCTGGGGAACCAAGAAAAGGTAAATTCAGTGTCAAAATCTAAACATTGCCATCCTCATTTTCAAATTGCAGGTAATTGGCAAAGAAAGCCAAAGTAACTAACAAAGGAGGAAAAGAGTAATTATCAGTGTCAAGTTGTCAATAAATAAATAAATAAATAAATAAATAAATAAATAAATAAAATCAGTTGATTGAGACAAACTGATCTGTAATAAAAGCTGATTTAAGATGAAGCCCATAAGTAATTCAACCCTGTCATATCAAGATTCTGGTATTGAATTCATCTTGCCAGCACATAATTTATTTTCAAACTATTACTGCAGGGTGGGGAAAAAAACACCCTAAGATTAAAGGATGAAAATTCCAAAAGAAACATATTTTATTAGCTTGAATGTTTCAATCCTATCTCGCAAGCCATGTATTAAATGGCCATGCCATTTCTCATTTTCTTTGAATTTTTTCCCCCAAGCTACCAGCTTTTCAAAGCTTAAAGCTTAAGGCCTCATTCCTTATCCACCCAGCAGCAAGGAAGCAAACAATGCTTTATCTTATAACTGCAGTACATTATAAAAAAACTCATTACAAGTTGAAATTACCCAGTGGCAAGTCAGGTGGTTGGTGATCACTCCATACCTAGCTGTTATACCAATTCAAAATAAAACAATTTTGTCAGTAGTGAGAGCAGGGAGAGATTGCTGTAAATTACCTGATGATGCAGAGGGCAGTACATTGAACTGTATGAGGGCAGAATGAGTGGTATCTGAGTTCCTGGACAGTTGGAATTTATGACAGTATCTGGTTATAATGATTGACATGGATGGTCCCTTCCTTGGTGGCTGGGCCAACCGAAGATGAGAACATACAAATAACAAGGAAATGCAGGGGTGGCTTTCTTCTGAAAGAGATCGTAAAGTGATCATTGTGCAAGCACCTAGAAAACAATGCAGTAATAACTAGAAGCCAACACAGATTTGTCAGGAACAAATCCTGTCAAACTAATTTGATCTCGTTTTTTGATCAGGTCACCTCCCTGATAGACAGAGGGAATGCTGTAGATGTAGTGTATCGTTACTTCAGCAAAGCTTTTGACAAAGTGCCCCATGATATCCTGATTAGCAAGCAAACTAGGTGCGGGCTGGATAGATCAAGTATCAGGTAGATACACAATTGGCTAGAGAATCATACTCAGAGGGTGATGATTAATGGGCCCTTCTCTAACTGGGAGGATGTCACAAGTGGGGTACTCCAAGGCTCAGGCCTGGTGCTCCTCAATATTTTTATTAATGACTTGGATGAGGGAGTGCAAGGAATGTTTGTCAAATTTGCAGATGTTACCAAATTGAGTGGAATAGCTAATACCCTAGAAGACAGAAAGAAAATTCAAAATGACCTTGATAGGATGGAGCACTGGACCAAAAGCAACAAAATGAAATTCAGCAGGGATAAGTGCAAAGTACTGCACCTCAGAAAAAGAAACCAATTGCACAGTTACAAGATGGGGAATACCTGGATCAGCAAAACTACAAGCGAGAAGGCAAATGCTATTTTAGACTGCATTAATAGAAGTATAGTTGCCAAATCCCACAAGGTGCTAGTTCCCCTCTATTCAGCACGGGTAGACCTCACCTAACCAGTGTCCAGTTCTGGACAACACACTTCAAGAAGGATGCTGAGAAATTGGAACAATTTGGGAGGAGGGTGACAAGGATGATCAGGGGGCTGGAAACCAAGCCTTATGAGGAAAGGCTGAAAGAACTGGGCATGTTTAACCTTAAGAAAAGAAGACTGAGGGGTGATATGATTGCGTTTTTCAAATATTTAAAAGGCTGTCATACAGAGGAGAGGAAAGATCTGTTCTTGATCATCCCAGAGTGCAGGACACTCAACAATGGGCTCAAGTTAAAGGAAGCCAGATTTTGTTTGAATATGAGGAAAAATGTCCTCACTGTTAGAGCAGCACGAAAGTGGAACCAGTTACCTCAGGAGTTGGTGAGTACTCCAGTGCTGGAGGCATTCAAGAAAAACTAATCACCTAGCAGATATCCTTTGATTGTATTCCTGCATTGAGCAGGGGGTTGAACTTGATGGCCTTGTAGGTCCCTTCCAACTTCACTTTTCTATGATTCTGTGTTTCTACGATTCTGTGATTCTTTGCTATGTTAACCTACTGAAATGGATCTGTATATTTATTCATTTACAGCATCTCTTATATACATAGTGTTCTATAATTTTAATATTCCTTACCTTTTAAAGTGACACAAGCTACATCCTTCAAAGTCTAGTTCTCCAAGGTTTTACCACATTGTATTAATTCAAACTTACCTTCTGTTGAAGCCTGTTCCTTTTGTTGTTTGATCTGTTCAATTGTAAGTAATTAAACCTTTTAATTCCTTCTTCTTACAAATATCTCGGAGTGTGTTATTGAGACTGTATGTGCCAGTTGTTGAGAAATAGAGGTAGACTCTGGGGAACTTTTAGCTTTTTTCTTTTTTTAGCTGTGCAGAAGTACCTACACTTCTGCACAGCTAAAGGGTTTTAACCAAACATTCAAGACTCTGCAACTTTCCTTGGCGTAATACTGGACCTTTATAACCTTTTGAAGAGCTCCTGCTGAGTATGTCACTGGTGTTGGTGTGGCAAGGAGGCCCATCCCAGTGCTGAGGCCCAGGAAGTGCCAAAATTATTGCAGACATTGAAGCCTCATGTTCAGGGGTACCTAATCTGGCAGCTTCAAGGTGTCAGGCGTCATTGGCTCCTCTATTGGCTCCTCAGCCACTGAGTCTGTGTTCAGACCCCACTAGACCTCTGGGACAGTCATGACTCTATAAGAGAGAACCCAAGCTTAAAAGAACAGTAAAAACGTGAAGGCCTGGCACTGCAACTATCTTAGTCATATCTGACCTTAGGGAGCTAAAAGAAATACATTGTAGGAAAGTCTGTTCAACAATGCTATTCCCATAGCTAGAATGTGAGAAGTAGCCTTTTTAGTATCAGATTGATGAGAGACATACCAGAGTGAAGTGGTTAAAAAGCACATAATGGATACAATTTATCACATGACTTCCATTTGTCACAGGGTTATTGCCAGCACAACTGTAATATATGTCTGTTCTGCAAAAAAAAAAAATAAAAAAAAAATACACAACTGGTCAGGCAACCTCAGCTAAGCCTCTCTCTCCAAAATACAAACAACAGTATTTTAAGCGTGGATAAATTATCTATCACTTCAAGAAGCAAGAGCAGATGACAAACATGAGTCACTTTGAGTTGCCAAAGAGTGGGTTGTGAATGTATAGGTGCTTTAGTGAGCTAAAGGGTAGGCTGGAGAGGGCCATAGTAGTTCTGGTTTATCCTCCCCATGCTTCTGTCACAGTCATGTAAAAATACTAATAAATATCTATACCTGCATCTTTTCCTTCTGGTGCTTACACTCTGATGAGGGGATTTAACTACAATTTAAACCAGTAAAGAAACAGAATAAAGTCACAGAACATCTGCATTCAGCAACAACAGAGAAAGAAAATAAACTATGAAAAATTCTTAAAGCACATCAATACTGAAATTGATAGGACTTTGTCATTCAGTGAAATGTAATTGAAGGGAGTACAAGGACCCTATTTTTTCACCCAGTGTCCTCACACATTCACCCAGTGTGCCCTGCTTGTTTTCCCTAAACCAAGGGTTCACTCTGGCGACGTTCTCTCTTTCCTTTGCTGCCACCAGTGGATTTCCTTTATCCACATTTAACCCGGGATTGAACATTTAACCCAGTCATTACAATTATAAATATTTGCATTAATTATTACACACATGCAGAAACCTTTATTGGCATTACAGGGTACAGGGAGTACACAGGATAGTTACATTCCAATACCGGGTGGGGGGAAGGGTGAGGTTGGGATTATAGTAGGCTAGGTTCAGAGAGATTTACAGAGGGTTTAGGGTAGGGGGAGGGGGGGAGGGGAGGTCTTCATAACAGTTAGAAGAAAGTCAGCAACTTGACTGGTGATAAAAGGCGAGAAATCACTCAGGAGTATGGGGGTAAGGTCGGGGGAAAAAGGGGAGAGGGAAGAGAGGAGTGGGCCTAGTAGCCGCTTACGGGGGATGTTGTGGGATGGGCACCGGAGTAAGATATGGTCCAAGGAGTCGGGTTTGGATGCACAAGAGTGACACAATCTGTTGGGGCAGGGGATTCGAGTGAATCTCCCAAGATGGGCTGCAGATGGAAAGATATTCAGCCTAGCGAGCATAAAAGCTCATCTTTTTTGAGGGTTGGACAATTGGTTAAAATAATTGGAGGGGCGGCCAAGGGAGGGGGATAGGCCAAAGGCAAGAGGAGAGCAGGTGGGGTTCAATTGGGAGAATAGGGTTGCATGTTCAAGGTCATAAAGGTTGGATCTAATGATTTGATATGCTGAGTTGAGGTTCATGTCGGCGAGAGTTTCGACAGAGAGAGATAATGACAATAGTTTGGCTTCTATGAAGTGAAACCACGTAGAAGTGTAGGGGTCCTTTAATAAATCTTGTAGGATCGAGTCAGAGGGGGTTAGGAGGTGAGTTCTGAGCCAGAACTTGAAGGTGGTGGTCCAGGCTAGGGTAGAGGGTAAGTGGATACCCAGTTCTAGAGTAATGGTGGAAAGTCTGATAGGATTAGGGATCCCGAGGATTTTCCTAAGAAAGGAGGCAGCCACCTTATCGATTTCAGAGTTTGCTGCCTCGATCCAAATTGGGACTCCATAAAGTAACTGGGAAATTGTCTTGGAGTATAAAATTTTGGTGGCAGCAGGTACATACTGATTACCAGAATGAAAGTGAAAGCGGGAAATTGCACTGAGGGAGAGAGAGGAAGAAGCGATTGCGGAGGTGCGGTGTGGGCTCCATGAGTGCCGAAAGTGGAAAAGAATCCCCAAGTATTTGAAGGTCTGGACCTGTTGGTATGTGGAGTTACCAATTCTCCAGGGAGACGGGGCCCAGGATTTGCCAAAAACCAGTATTTTGGTTTTCTCTGAATTTATGGTTAGGTTGTTGCTGGAACAGTATTGTTGAAAGGAGAGGAGGAGCTTGCGGAGGCCCAATTTAGTGATAGAGAGGAGAAGGGCGTCATCCGCATACATAAGAAGAGGGGCAGACGAGTTGTTTAGAGCAGGGGGGGGGAAAGTCAGTGCCAGTTAGGGAGGAAGGGAGGTCAGCGAGGAAGAGGTTGAATAGGAGAGGGGCTAGGATGCATCCCTGGCGTACGCCCTTGGTGACAGGGATATTATCTGTCAGGGTGCCAGCACGGTCGATCCTGATTCGGCATGTATTGGAGGAATGTAAACGCTGTATTAGAAACAGGAGGCGTTGATCAATCCCCCAGTTGGAAAGTTTCCTCCACATTAATTATTATTACATTAATACAAATAAAATTACTGTTAATGTTTATCACAACTTACCATTAATTCAACACAACATTAAATTTTTAATTACATCTCAAACTTATGCATAAACAGAACAGTTTATATTCCATTAGATTTTCTTTTCCTCCATCTGTCAGTCCTCTGGTCTCTGAGATATTGTGTCAGCCACCATGTTCTAGGTTCCCTTCACATTCCAAATCTCAAAATCAAAGTCCTGCAAAAGTAGGCCCCATCTCATCAGTCTGTTGTTATTGGCCCGGATAGTTCTCGGCCACAGAAGTGGGGAATGATAGGTGCAAAGTACAAAATGTTGTCCCCATATGTATGGCTTCCATTTCTGCAATGCCCATACAATGGCTAGGCACTCCCGCTCAATCATGGACAAATGCCTCTCGCCCACCTGCAGTTTCTTGCTGAGGTAGGTAGGTTACAGGATGATGGTTTCCATTGTCATCTGCCTAGCTCAGCACAGCTCCCAACCCAATGTTGGATGCACCCAAGAAGACTGTGAACTCTCTCTGGAAGTCAGGGGCTCTCAGGACAGGACCGGTAGTCAACGCCGTTTTCATCTTGCTAAAGGCCTCCTCTTAGTCGACTGGATCTTCTCAGCCTTTATTTTGTGAGTTAAATCAGATAAAGGGTCAGCTATCTCACTGAAATTGGGTTCAATGCAACAATAATAGCCAGCTAACCCTAGGAAAGATTTTTTTCTTGGACGTCGGCCTGGGCCAATTGTTGATAGCCTCTATTTTAGATTCAAGGGGTTTGATTATGCCTCCCCCTACTACATGGCCTAAGTATTTTAATTCACTACCCAGTTGGCATTTACTAGCTTTGACTGTTAAACCGGTCTCATGTAGTCTTTGTAGCACTGTTTCAAGATGGATTTTGTGCTCTTCCCAAGTCTGTGTTTTATGCTCTACACTCTTGGCTATGCCAGGCTTATTAGAAAAGACATGCTTATATTTTTGCAATAAAGTTCTGGCTTCTTCTTATTGCTTGGGTGCTAGAGTAAGGCTAATTTTGCCTTCCTCAGGGTTATACTGGAGTACACCCCTTCCTTCCCAATACCACAATTCAGGTTTTTCCTTGGGTGTTTCTTTAATGGCATACCAAACATAATTTTTCTTCCTGTAATATAGTTTAGCCATGTTTTCCTGCACAACCCTTCTGCCTTCGTCTCCCCCTGTCTGCAGTACATAGTTCATGTCTCTCATTTTGGAGATCACTTTAAATGGACCTGCCCAAGCTAATTGGAGTTTATTTCCTTTAATAGGTTTCAACACTAGCACATTTTCTTCAGGATTAAATGCTCTTTCCCTGGCCCTCTTGTCGTACCCAGTGTTTTTGCTTTCTTTGATGGCTCTTTAAGTTTTCTGCTGCTAACTCAAGCGACTGCTGCAAGGAGTTCATCAATGCCTCTATATATTGGACCATTGACTCAGGATCCTCCCTTCTATGTTCCTCCCAGTTTTGCCGGAGTAGATCTAGGGGTCCCTGGGCTTTCCTTCCAAATAATAGTTTGAAAGGATGAAAACTTGTACTTTCCTGGGGTACAGATCTATAAGCATACAATAATGGTTGCAATTTATGGTCCCAGTCATTTGGATTTTCAGCAGTATATGCTCGAATCATTCGCATTAGGGTCCCATTAAATTTCTCAACCAATCCCTTAGTCTGGGGATAATAAGGGGATGATGTGATGTGAGTGATGCCACAGACTTGCCACAACATTTTCATTAATTTGGACGTAAATGAGGTCCCCAAATCAGTAACTATCTCGGAAGCGAAGCCCATGCAACACATATAATTTAATAATGCATCTCCCACTGTCTCTGTTTCAATATTCTGCAAAGGAATAGCTTCCAGGTATCTTGTGGGATAATCAATTATGGATAAAATGGATCTATTTACCCACTTGGTAACTATACATAGGGGTCCCACTATGTCTAGGCCTATTCGCTGAAATGGGGTTGAGATGACTGGTAATGGGCACAGCTTAGACTTGGTCTTGTCATTCCCAGTACCTTACCTTTGACATGTGTCACAGCTTTGACAATATAACTTGACCTGCTTCCCCATCCCAGGCCAGTAAAACTTTTGAGCAATCCTTTGCTTGGTATGTGAGATTCCTAAATGAGCAGCAAAAGCATCTTTATGTCTCTTTTCTAAAATTCTTTCTCTGTATTTGAAGGGTACTACCAGTTGTCTGAGAATGCTCTCCCCTCCCCTCATAGGATTCACTAGAACCTCTCTGTATAATAGGTCTCCCTTCACACAGTATCTTTCAGGGTTTTCAGGCATTGGGCCCCTTCCTAAGCTTGTCTAAAGCATTCATATAAACTGAGATCTTCTTTTTGTTCTTTTATGAAAGACAGATTACTTGGATTCCCCATAGATCAGCTGTTTCATTCCCTTCTATTATTTCAGAATTCCCAATGTTTTCTTCAGTGTCTTCAATTGGCCTTCCCTGGGAGCGAGTTGTTACAAAAACACTCTGTACATGCTACGATAAATCCAGCCCTCTTAAACATGGGGCAGGAGTTTGCTCAGATATGGCCACTGTCCAATCTTCTGTCCACCCTATTTTATGAGAATTTTTGCCAATGACAACCTCACTATTTCAACTCCAATCCCTTTAATAGAAATTGTCTCATGTTCCAGCATATTTTTCTTAGGGATTATCTCTGGATGACACACTAACTTGTGAGCAGGAATCTTTTAGAGCAAGATATTTGTTATTTTTAACATATATAACATTGCCTGAACTGCGTAGAAGATCTTGGTCACATTTTATCAAATAACATTGGACGACCCTAGCAATAGGAGGCTCCTCTTGTCTCTCTGGCTTCTCTGTCACTGGGATTGTTATGGCAACCAATTCAATGGCTTCCTTAGCTCCATTCTGTTGTACACAGTATACTTTCTTTGGCAGACTGGAATTTTCCCCTCCTTTTTGCTGACCAACATCCTTATTCTTGGTGGTCTGGCACTGAGCCCAAAAATGTCCTTTCTCCCCACACCCATAACATGTTTTATTGGCTCTGGGTTCAAAATACGGGGACTTGTCACCCTTTCCTTCAAAGCTATTATGCTTCTGGTGACTCAGCTCTGAAGGCTTGCCTTTAAAATGGCTTCCAGTAGCTTGAATATTTCTGAGGTAATCTCTAGGACCTCTCCTCCTGTCGTCCCAAACTTTCCCGCCAATTTTTACCTCAGAGAATCTGGGGTTCCTGATCTCATTTATAGAATCAGCAGTTTCACTTGCCTCTTGTACATTTTTAGGCTTTTTCTCTCTCACTAATTATCTTAAATCACCAGGTAGAGCAGAATAAAATTGCTCCAGCCCTATTACAGTTTTCATTTGTTCTGGAGACGTGACATTCTCCTGCTCGATACATTTTTTTCAAGCATTGAACTAATTTTGCCTCTAATTGGGAATACGATTCATTAGGTTTTTTGTCAGGATGTGACATTTTCATCACAGGTGTTCTGCATTGATTCCATGCCTTGAATAAACAATTTTTCTATAAGCCTCAACATCTCTGGCTTGATCTAGGGGCATTTGTGAATAGAGGTCAGCTAAATCCCCACTTATTTGAGACCTTAGCACAACCATGCATTCTTCCTCTCTCACATTGAAGTCCCAGCAAGCTCACTCAAAGGAAATGAGAAATGATTCTGGGCAGTCACCTTTTCTATATTGGGGAAATTTCTTTAGGTCTATTTTTGAGAAATTTCCTTCAGCATTACTGTTGTTATTATTGTTATTTTGAGATGCCAGTTCTAATTGTCTCATTTGTAATTGAAAGTACATCTCTTTTTGTCTTAATTCTATTTGTCTATTTTCTTGCTCAATTGCCATTTCCCTCTCTCTTAGTTCTATTTGTCTGGCTTCAGCCTCTGCTCTAGATCTTTCTTTAATTTCTAATTGCTAATTTCTAATTCCTCCAGTTTTCAAACTCTTGGGAGCTTAGATCACCTACTCTCCTTTAGGCACCCTCATGAGTCTCCTCCTGTTCTACAGATATTTCCACAGGGAGTCCATTTCCTTTTATGTTGCAGTCACAAAATGGTAAGGCTGATGGACTTTGTGATGATCATCAGATAATTAGGATAGCAAATAGTCTCTTAGAGATAGAAGTTAAAGAAGTAAGCCACATACAGGGATGTCTGCCAGCAGTGCTCCTGGTGGGTGACTAGTAGAAGAGGCAGAATAACACAGAATGGGTTCCGAATTAATTCTGCCCTGTCCCCAGGAGGACTGTGCTTTTATTAACCTTACAAGCTCACAGATCGTGGACAATATAGAGATAGGTTACAGAGTTCAGATAGGATAATGGTTATATCATGCCATTATAATTGGCCTAAGGAAATGCTCTATGCGAGCTCTCTAACACCTATGAGAAGGAAGAAGAATGGTGGGCAGTCATACCCCTCAGAAGCAGCTGTGACATCATCCAGGAGGGTTTGCCTTCTACTGTAGATTAAGCCAACAGCTTAGCAACCTTGGGAATGGCACCCCCACACTTTTCCACTTCCTGAGGTAAATCTTGAGGATCAGTTACCTCCATTACTATCTTTTTACTTCTTTTAGGAGGCATATGCGTATGTATTTATTTGGATAAGCTGGTTTATTTTGCAGAGAGATAGTCAAGCCTCTGTTTAAAATACTTTTTCCTTTTTGAGTTACTCTGTAGCTCTCCCTCAGCAGCTAAGGATTGCTACACTATTTCTTCTGGCACCACGCCAACCACACTGTTCTTTGGTCTGAGACACTCTTGCCTCCAGACACAAAACTATTTCAGATTTTTTTTCAAAGCCCCTGCTTGTTCCTGTCACCTCAGACCTGTTTCTGACCCTGGCTTCCACTTTTGTCCACCAGTGCTCCCTTCTTAGAGCCGTGGATCCAAAGCTACCCACTGGTCTTCCAAATCTTGAGGTAACCTCAAACAGAATTTTTTCCTCAGAGTCTTTTCCTATTTTAGTTGCCCCAAGATCTGCGTTCAGGAGCCCTAGTATTAAGCTTTTACACAAAAGCTCTAGCAAGTCACCCACTCTTTCATTACAGACCTCTCTCTAATAGGTATCTTTGACTCAGAAAAATTCCCTTTTAATTTGGCTTTACTGGACTCTATTCGTATCCTGCCACTGGTCACCACTTGTGACGTTCACCGAGTGTCCCCTGTGTTTTCCCCAAACCAAGGCTTCACTCTGGTGACGTTCTCTCTCTTTCCTTCGATGCCACCAGTGGATTTCCTCTATCCACACTGTAAAAGACTTTAATAGACACTTGCTGCCAACAGTACTTGTTTATTAAAAGATATT
Source organism: Pogona vitticeps (assembly GCF_051106095.1). Taxonomy (NCBI): domain Eukaryota; kingdom Metazoa; phylum Chordata; class Lepidosauria; order Squamata; family Agamidae; genus Pogona; species Pogona vitticeps. Next base: position 58,493,666 of record NC_135788.1, on the reverse strand, counting down.
AGGTTGAATCTGAATCACAAATGTTATTTAATCATTGTATAGAATCAAAATCATTGAACCTTTGCATATGTTGTTACACATTCAATCACCATTTGCTTTATTTATTCACTTTAACCAGCTTATCTTTATTGCTATCAGTTCTCTCTATTTCTCTGACTATCTATTTCTCTTTACTTTTCAACCTCTCTTCTTCACACCTCGCACTCTTCTTCTCTAACTGACTAACTGACTGAAGGATCCTGCCCCTGCAGTTCTCTCATAGGCTCATTCAATTGAGCTCCAGCTGTGAGTGACAGGAGTGACACGGGCATTCATCACACACATCAATACTGAAATTGATAGGTTTTTGTCATTCAGTGAAATGTCATTGAAGGGAGTACTAGTCATGACTCGTAGGGCAAAAAGGCCCCTATTTTTTGTGCGGCCATAGAGAAGACCATTTTGTTGTATGCATCAGTTACCATAGTTGGAACACAGAAAATAGTGAACCAGATATTAGGGTGCAGGCAGAATAGGAAGGAAGGAAGGAAGTGGTCCCTATGGCAACTTAACCTGAAGCCATTTAGGACTTTAAAGGTGATCACTGATACTGAATTATGCCTGGACACAAATCAGTTACCAGTACATGTCTTGCAAGTCTCTACCATTTGTTCTGTTCCTGTCTTTTTAGGTTGCAATTTCATGCACATTTATTTGCTTTGGGCCTGAGGCAGCAAATACCTAGAGGACTTGTTGAAAGACTTAACAACTGCTTTGTGCCTTGATGAGAAATGGTTATACAATCAAAAAAGGAGTCAGATTCTAGGTTACTGTCTTGTTTGATGTCTCTTTGTGAAACTCTTTGTGAAACTAAATACTTGGTCCTTTCATCCTGCAATTTCTATGGCTTCCACATGATGAAAGGAATTACACAGGAGCCATGGGAACTGTGAGATGGAAATAGAAAGTGTTTAATTTCTGAAAATTGCCTCCTGCTGATGCCATTGCCAGCCTTTCACGGGCATAGTTATGCCAACAGGATTTCAGCCAGTGTGATGTCATGGCTGGAGTGCGGGACTAAAGGAGAACCTCTGTGGGAAAGGGAGAGGAAAAAACAATGAAAGGTATGGAAGAATGAAAGACAGCATAGACTCTGAAGACCTGAATACTGCCCACTCTTGCCTTACAAAATCTGAATCCATATATCCACCATATGTCTGACAAAATGGGCTAAGAAGGTCCACAAAAGCTTACAATAAAATGTAATAGTTTTTAAGGTGCCACATCATTTTTGGTTTTTGGTTTTTCTTTTGTTTTTTGCCTGTTATGCATGCACAGACTAACACGGCTGGCTCTTCTAAAACTGAATGCACATGGAGTCTTGTAACACCTTAAAGACGCATATATTTACTGAAATTTTCTACAGTGCAATTCATTTCAAGACACAATTTCATGCTGGTAAGCAAGAGTGCACACTGAATGAGATAACCATGTTAGGTCTGCTATAGCAAAAATAGTAAAGAGTGCTGTGATATCTTGAGGATAAACATGTTTCATTTGGTATCGCCTTTCCTGGACTGCAGCCTATTCCATCAGATGCATTGGATAAAATGGCTGCATTCAATGAATGTTTGTGTCAAGTAAAACTTATTATTTAATGTATGACATCCAAAATCAACCATTTCTTGCTACAGTTGGGAAGTGAAAAGAATGAACTGGTCAGATAGCTGACACTATCACAATGGACAAATCCTGTTGGTTTAAGTTTGTATTGATTGGGTGTCAATCTGGATTTTTAATTCAGTTTAATTTTAACTTACATTCATTAAACTCTTTCTATCCCACCTTCCAAGTTCCCAGGCTCCCTTCTTGCCCTGGGGAAGTCTTTGAGAGCATGGGAATGAAAGAAGGGCTTCAATAGTGAAAAATTACTGCCAGATTGCCACCAGCAGTCCTAGTCCCAGAGGCAGTGATTTGGCAGTGATTTTTAGCTATTAAAGTCTTTCTCTTTTCCAAAGGCTCCCAAAGGCTTATCCAGGGCAAAAGGGATCTATAGGAAGTCTCAAAACCTAAAACAGAGGGATAGAAAACATTAAATTAAATGATTCTGGCACACAATCCAGGTTATGCCAGCCCAAAGATATGTGACAAGTTTTTGCCCAGTAAATGCTGCTCATGAGTGAGTGCCTGGTGATGGACGTTTATCGGCTGAGTTTGTTGTGATATCAACCATTGTAACAGCTTAGTCAAAGCTCCTGGATCAAGCAAAGAAAAAGGTTCTGGGTCAGTCATGGGGGCTTCACAAACATGAAACTCAAATTTTCTTGCATTAAAATCTTGAGCCACTCTTACTTTTTGAGAAAATCATCACAATTGGCACCTATCACAACTGGTGCCTATCTGCCACAATGGCATTTGAAAATGTTTGGCAAAGGCTTATATTATTTTTATGTGCCATCAAGTTGCCTCTGACTCAAGGTGACCCTTTGAATGAGTGAATAGGCTCTTGTAAACTCAAGCCTATGGTTTCCTTTAGGGATTCAGTCCATATTGTATTTGGTCTTCCTCATTTCCTGCTGCCTTCAATCTTTTCCAGCATTACTGCTCATGGACAAGGCTTCACCTCTTTATAAACTCTGAATAAGTTGATCTATAGCATAGGTATGTTTGGGGCATAAACAGATATAACAGATAAGGTCTACCATTTGCTGAAGCGCAGATGTAAGCAAGTTCCTGAATTCAACCCCCAGCCCAACATAACTTTCAACACAAAGTGCATACCAATGTACAAATATGTCATCATATCTACCCCCTTTCTGGCTGAGTTTAATTATGTTGGTAGTGAAGTAACTGCACAAAATCCAAGGAGTGAAATGAGCCTAGCTCTGTTTCTCTAATGCACTCCACCCTTGAAAGCAATTTAGAAACTAACTAGTACAAAATGCAACAGCTAGAATACTAGGAGGAGCTAGGCATTCAGCTCATATTGCATCTGTTTTGTGAGGGGCCAGACAGAGTGCCCTGCAAGAAAAGTTTAAATAAGATGTATGTATGGATATATTTCTTCCAAGGGACAATGGCCTGAAAGCAAAGATCTGTGGGCTTATAAATGGATTAGGAAACCATTAATAACCTTTGATCACCACTGTTTCTCTGTTCAGTTGCTGGCATATGGTGGTTATTTGTACAGTAGGTGTATTATGCTTATGCTTCTTCTGTTCTGCTTATCTCATGTGGAAATCCAGTATGAACTCTCTGGTCAACAACAGGCTTCTCTGTATCTTCGTATCAATCTATCACTATGCTATCCATGTTGCTGGTCATAGGGAGGATTCTGAGCATATATAACCAAACATACTAAGCAGATCTTTGTGGGAAGCCTGGAAGAGAGGAGATTCATGTACTGAGATGTTGGATGTACTACATGTTGAGGCCCCCTACATGCTTTATGACCCCAGCATTCTGAATAGGGATCAAGAAACATTTGAAGTATTGGCTGAAATCTGTGTAAGTTCTGTGATATAAGACTGGTGACATCATCAGCTAGGACAATTGCGGGGGGGGGGATTGAACATTTCCTTCTCCTGTCACAAAGCCCCTATAGTCCCATGTAACGCCTTTCATTGTTGGAAACCTGTAGAGACTGAGGGACTGGAAGGGAAAATATTAAATTACTGAAAATTGCTACCACTAGAATGACTTCACCAATGGTGAGAATTTTCAGTAACTAAAGACTTCCTCCTCCCATCCCTCAGCCTCTGTGGGTTCCTGATGCTGAAAGGAATTACTTGGGTTCAGTAGGGCCCCAGAATGTTGAGAGGGATTTTAATTTTCAAAACCTTGCCTTGGCTGATGAATATTCAATCTTATACCACAGAATTTAAATGGACAGGATTTTAGCCACTGTTCCCAGTTCTAGAAATGACTTCTGATTTTGACAGTTCATGTTGTTCTTTTTAAAAAACATAATACAGAATCGAAAGAATCGAAAACAAAGTCAAATTTAGGATCATTAAGACATTATACAGCTAAGAATTAATTTGCTTTGTGTTCCCTTGCTGCATTTAATTTAATTTATTGGGGTCAAATTAATGTAGAATGATCAAATAAATTTAAAAATGGAAATGGAAGCAAATGAACAAAACAAATCAACAGAGGGAAATAAAAAGAGGTTGATTGCCATAGTTCATAGGATAATTCCCATTTTAATTACATTAATCCTAATTGTTAGCACAAAGATAACAGAAAATATATCTACAGCTTGGTAACAGAAGAATAAGTATATGGAGAAGAAACAGACTGAAACTTATCTATTGAGTTCAAATTCAATGTCACACTCATTCTAAGAATTTAACTCATTAGCAATGTGCGTCCCCAGGTGATTGATTTGAAAATATGCCTTTAAAGTTTGTGGGGGTTTTTTACAGCTTTATCCAGGTAATGCACACACCAGGCATGCATAAGTGAATTATGGACTAACCTGCAGCAGAGGCTAACTACAAAAGAAGCAAGTAGCCTTGTCAAATAAAAAGTCAATATATATATGAACTGTATCAGGAATGTAAGATTAATTGGATGGCCAGCTACTGTTATGAAACACCACTCTGGAACATGTGAACAGCAGGACAGGCACTCATTTTGATAGTCCCAGTCTCTCCAAAACAGAGTCCAAATATGTGGGCCATTGTGGTGATTTACTGTATAATGGCAAACCAGGTCTTTCAATTTGCATTTTTACCAGAAGCACTCCTTTTTATGTATTTAATGTATTTCAATTGCAAGGTAATGGTAAAGGTTCCCCTTGACAAATTGTCCAAGCTGTAGAGCCAGCGTTTATCCATAGACAGTTTCTGTGGTCACATGGCCGGTGCGACTAGACACAGAACACCATTATCTTCCCACCATAGTGGTGCCTATTTATCTACCCACATTTTTACATGCTTTCGAACTGCTAGGTTGGCAGGAGCTGGGACAAGCGATGGGAGCTCACTCCGTCTTATTGATGACAGTCACCTTTGGAGAAAGAACACAGCTCAGCAGTAGAGTGCACACACTACGTTTTCAAGGTCCTGGTACCCATGGCATTTCTAAGTAGCATAAGAAATCCTCCTGGGTGTAGTTGGCTTGGTATTACGACAGCTTCACTGTTCTTGTTCTAGGTCTCACCTCTGGGGAATGGCTTCTAGGTGTGGAGTAGAATGGTCCATAAGCACTAACATGTTCACATAATTTTTCCAGGTTTTTCAAACACATAAATAGCCCCCATGAATAGAGATCCCTCACCAAATTTAAAGCCACACACCATCTGCTTTTCAAATGCAAGGAGGAATTCTGTGAAACCAGTCTAATTTTGCAGGGTAATGGGAGCTAGTCATGAATTCAGGATTGAGCAGTAAATCCTGATAATGGGACACAATGTCTTGACAACACATATTTCCTTTTTCCTAAGGAAAATAGCTTGTCAATGCTAGAAATAAAGAAAGAGATAACTATTTGCTGTCTGATTACTCTTTTAACCACTATAGGTTGATGATCTTATGTGGATTTGATAGTAGTGACAAAAACCACTTTTCTCTATTTTATCAAGATAAGAACAGCCCAAATGTCTCAACATAGATGCTGGCATTGTTATTTGGGTCATTCTCCCTACCAGCTTGTAATATCACTTGATAAAATGGAACTGTTTGTTTTCAGGAGGCCTGGAGTGGAAACGTTTCATAGTCACCCTGGGCTATTACTGTTTTTGTCTTATTGATTTTTATTACCTAAAATGTATGTCATTAGACTGCTTGAAAAAGATACAAACTAACATTTCTTGAACAATGGTTTCAGATAATAAATTTTAGAAGATGTAAGAAGAAAAGTGGTTTAAATGGTTTTTAAATTATTTATGAAAACAAGCCCAAAGTTAGCTTCCATAATTTCATGTCCTGCATCACAGACACTGTGTGTGGATTGGGGGGGCAGCGGGGGGGGGGGCAGAATATAGCTACTATGAACTGGGGAAGCAACATTCAGTTGCCCTTATTAAAAAGCAAAAGAGAGTTAAAGGTGTGTGTGAATAAGATGGGAGAAAACAGATAAAGGAAAACACCAGCAAAGTTTTCTTTTTTAAAAAATAAGTTTTTAGTAAGCCAAACTTTAGGGACAAACACACCATCCATCCATCCATCCATCCATCCATCCATCCATCCATCCATCCATCCATCCATCCATCCATCCATCCATCCATCCATCCATCCATCCATCCATCCATCCATCCATCCATCCATCCAATATAATATATTATCTGGGGGTGGGTCCTGCTGGGTTGGGACATCTGAAGACAGCCCTTAAGGCCTGTGGATATCCAAAATGTGCCTTTAACAAGGCAATGTCCCAACTCAGCAGGACAATAGAACAGTCTGAGACCCAGAGCCAATGGAAGAACCTGGTCATTCCTTACATGGCGGGTGTGTCTGAAAAGCTCAAAGGGATTTTTGGTAAACAGCACATACTTGTGCACTTCAAACCCACAGTCACACAAAGGAAAAGACTCATCCACCCAGAAGACCAGACAGCAAAACACAACAGGAGCAATATACTATACGTGGTCCAATGCAAAGAGTAGTGTTTGGAGCTCTACATTGGAGATACTGAACAGCCACTAAAGAGAAGAATGGCCCAGCACAGGAGGGGCAATGGCTCAGGACCGCAATCAGAGTGTTCCTTCATCTTCAATAACCAAATTCAATAATATAACTATGTTGTACAGTGATGATGCTGGCTGGCAGATGCTGGGATTTCTAGTCCAGAAAAGTAACTTGCCGTCAAATAGCAGTTTGTGACATAAATCCTATTAGAATTAAAAAATAGAGAAGTTTATTTCAGCCTCAAAAATATTCAGTTCAGTTCAATATTCAGTTCAAGTTCAGACTGAGGTGAATTTATTAGTTTAACTTTCTTGTACCTTTTTGTTAATTTAAAGTTCTTTCTGTCTAGTTATGGAACAGTTGTTGAATTCTGGGACATTCTTTACAAAAATCAAACAAAATGAAATCCTCACTCACTCTGAACTCAGTGGTAATGACTTCTGAGTAGACATAATTGATAAATGTGTGCTGCCAAGTCCATTATGACCCTTTACAGGATTTTCTAAGTAGAGAGTACTCAGAAGTGATCTGCCATTCCCTTCATGTGGGGGCACCCTGGCACTGTGCAACTTGCCCAAGGCCACATAGGCTGGTACTTCTGGAAGCATAATCAGCTTCCAGCCTCTGACAAATACTTAGCTCCCTAAGCAGCCAACATGGGATGGCATTGAGTTATTCTTACAATATGCATTATTCATATGCTCACAGTCTTGAATATCAACAGATATTTGATTTTTAAAAATCTGTGTTATCATCAGATTCCAAATATATCTTCAAAGACAAATTGCTTTCCTTCTTGAACTGACAGACAAAACACAGATGCTCAGAGAGCACTTCACAGCTTCCTCTTCTGAAGAACAATCAAGTCGAGAGAGCTTTTCAAAGTAGTCACATTTAATAGTTTGTTCTTCAGTTTCTCTTTCTGCAAGAGAGAGCCTTCAAGAGAGAAACTCCAATATTTCAACATCTTTCCCTTTCCCCCAAATAGGTCAATTTTGAAAGAAATGGACATAAAGGTCAAGTAGTGTGTATATGAATGGCATTATTTTTACCTTGCTTATTCCATTAAGTTTTAATGTATAGTTTTCATCTTCTAATCTTTCTAAGCATCTTTGCAGAATTAATTTTTTCTGTCTAACTCTGGTTTGATCTGGGCAAAGAAAGTCCTCCCCACACACTTTTCATCTCTGAAAATCTTTTCAAGCTTTATAATCCTCACCAAATTTAAAATACGCATTGCTACCTTGTTTAGTTTTAAAAAACTCATCCTCATTTATGAACATCACTAAGGTTTCTGCCAAAGAGAAATAAATTGTATTATAAGGAGTCAACCACCATCTCTTTCTTTGCTCGCTGGCCTGAGGTTGCAGAGACTTGTGTCAAACTGAGGGTGTGTTATTATGTTCTCTTAGAGGGCCAAGCAGTTGAAATCTCTCGTGCCATGTCTGGCCACAAGGAGAAAGCAGTCTGTTCTTTGGTGCCAACTCTTTTTTTCTCTTTCCTGTAAGTAAGTGCCATGGACAGCAATCAGGATTTGGAGCACAGGATCTGCCTAGATTAAATCTTAACTGGAGCAAAGCCAAATAGCTGGTAGGGAAGACAGTCTTCCTATGCACCACAGCATAGGAGGAAAAAAAATCCTCCTTGCCATGTGCAATGATCCCCGTCCTTATCAGGATTCCCCACTGTGATTTTTTAGGTTCTGAAAAACAGAGAAAGGATGGCTTCTCAGGATGCCTTTAGTATCACAGATGATAGATAGAATAAATCTCATTAACAGTTTTACTTTAAGCCTATCTTTGTTGTGTAACAGTGTAAGTAGAGTAACGTTTGTATCTCTAACCACACACTTTGACATTTGATTCCCCAGAATGTTATTACCTCTAAGCGGACCTGGTTCAATATTTGAAGGCATTTGGTGCAAGCTGCCCTCTAGTGAGCTCGAAGAAAAGAGGCTGAAGGAGGGGGGAACTTTGGCTTAAATAGCCTCCCCCTCCCATCCAGATCTTGTTCTTGTGGTTGTGAAGACAGCAAAAAAACCCGGCAAGACCAAATTTGACCACTCCCGGACCTCGAGTCCTCCTCTTCTTGTTGATCGTTGGTGGATCTTCTCCCCCAAGCACCCTAATCACACGATCTGCAGTGCTGGGAGATCAGATGAGCTATACCTTACCTGTGTTTGTGATGGAACTCACCAAAACCTGTTATAGCCACACTACCTGCCACGGCAAGGGGCAAGCTATGCTTAAGGCCCTTGCCCGCCATCAAGCCTCTCAAGCTCCAAAAGCAGCTCCCCCCTAATGTCTGACAAAAACAATTCCAATCCTCTGTCAGAGAGCTGTACTCCATCCGGGCGAAATAATTCCAGCCTGTCCACACAAAATTCCCTGTGCCGATGACCACTCCTAGACCATCAGAAACAGCTTTACAAACTTCTCTGTTAACCTGCCTACTTGTGGTGTTAACACTCTGGACCTGATGCACATCACGCCAAACCATCTGAGGGATAATTGTGGACCATAATATGCTCATCCTGGGATATGTCACCCTCAACCACTTGAGTTCCCAAAGGATGTCCAACACCAAAGCTTTACTGCTTTGCTTAACCAGGTCATTACCTCACAGATGCACTATCATGACATCTGTGGTTGACTGCCAATTGCCGCTACTCTGAATAGTTGGCTCCACGGTAGTCCACAAATCCCTCTCTATATAATATGAGCTCTATCATCAAGCCACAAATCGGTGCCCCAAGCCATCTGGGCAGCATAACCCGCTGCCCAAAGGACAAAACTATGACCCACTATCATTACCTGGCGTGGATTCTCCTGTAAGACCAGCCCTGTAAAACAAAATATGTGCCTACCTAGACTTGGAGGCATGTTCTTATTCACCTACAATAATTAGTAAAAGCCCAACAACCCAAACATTTGATGTATTGGGGAGAATAGCCTAAGGCGGCCACCACTGATACTGCTCCTATCCTGAATGAATGAGTCCGAAACCTCATACTAGCTACGCCTACTCTATTCAAAGCTAAGTCCATCACTTTCCAGAATTGATATTTTGTTAAGGGGGTTCCATCTTGATGTACAGTGGTACCTCGACTTACGAACATAATCTGTATTGGAACGGTGTTTGTATGTGAAAAAGTTCGTAAGTCGAAGCACCATTTGCCATTGAAATGCATGGGAACAGAATTAATCCATTCCGGCATTTCAAAAAAATACCAAAAATAAAAATAAACAGAGCAAGTCCCATGCTGGGACTGCAAACGCACACATACATTTCCTGCTGTCTTGTTGGTGTTCCTCTGAGCTCTGGCCCTAAAGCAAGATGTGCTGGGGTGTTAGCCCCCGCACAATGAACATTTGTGTCTAAACCTACACCTCTTGCGTGAGCAGGTTCCTCTGGCGTTATAGTCCCAACAAAGAAAGCGGGATTGAACTGCTTGCCCCGTGCAGGCATGGGAACCTACATTCACACCCTGTTTATGGATTAAGTGACCGCTGTCAAACCTTTCTCTGGGAGTAGGTCTAGCTGGAATCATGACCTGCAGCCACAGGCCTGGTAATGGCTCATCCCAGCACAAATTAGGGTGTATTGCACTGCACATATGGAAGGATATGTATGGAGTCGTATGTGAGCCAGGCCTGCCCTGCAAAGTAGACATAAACATGATAGATTAAGTCTAGGTACTGGAAAAGAGGCAGCACCCTCCAAGGTTGCGCCCTGACAATTACACCTGCATAAATGATGAATCCTGGTAACAAATTGGCCCAGGTTCTTTCAGGCTTGCATCTCCTATGACTTTCCTTCTCTCTATCATCCTCCTTGTTTATATCCTTTTTAAAAAACATCTCTATTGAGGAGTTCGAATAGGTCAACATACGGTTCTCTCAATTTTTCTCCTTACTTGCAGGTGCTAGGTGGTCTCCTAGTGGCATAGCCCTATCTCCAAAAGGTAGTGAATTTAGGGACACTGTGTTATATCCTGTGTCTGGCACAGATGGGTATGGCCAAACTCCTACACCTGGCGTTGGGCCAAAAAAGATGGGGGAACATGCCGGAGTGTAAGGCGATGCCCATGACAGTAAAAGTGTGCTAATCTTAGGCCAATGTGATTCTCCCATACCCAATCCCTGCCAGCTATATGGTATGTGTGATTGTGTAGCACTCTGGCCACTAAACTGGCAAGACCAAACTGCCATTGGTGTCACTGTGTGCTGTGCAGTTTCCAACTCACATGTGGCATCAGAGGTGAAGGGTTGGCTGTCCTCTATCCAGATGGTTCCTTGACCGACTTCATGCCCTCTGCTTCGTGTAGCCAGCATTCTTCCAGTCTCTGCTGATACTGCACCTAGCTCCTCGCCTTCTTAACCATCTTGTGGTGACAGCAGTGCTGCAATATCCCCTATCCTTGGAAGCTGGACTTGTGTGCAATCCTGCTCTAGTGCCAAAAATGCAACAATAAATTCTCTGCTAAATCTTTAACTTTAGCCTTCCTATGGCTCCTAACATCTCTAGCCAAGCTGGCGAGGCCTGTTGGGACACTCGCTCAGCTTCCAAAGCTGCAATCTTCTCTTGCAGCTGTTGCCATACTGGCCATGCCTCCTCATCAAATGATGATTGAGGAGGGGATACTTGAGGGGAAACCCTTTTCTTTGCTGGCTGCTTTCCTTTTCCCCCCACTTGCCTTTCCTGTCTGACATTGTGACTCTAGGTACACAGCCAACAACTAGCTCAAACTCCTACTTGTACCCTGGTAACTGCCTATTGAGTTAATATTACACCTATCTGTTTGGATATTGCAGTGCAGACACTGCACCCCCACCTAGTGACTGAAAGCAAGCATGGCAGTTATCTGGTATAAAGCAATCAGTTTAAAATATTCTTAACCAACACAGCCAATAAGGCAATCAACAAGCTCAACTGGAATAAATGCTATAACTAATCTGCACCAACCAATATTCTAATGAATTTTCACTATGTAATAAACCAACAAGGTTACTTGATTATACACAATGTTATCCCACAATAAACTTTCTTAAATTATCAAAGTCCTCACCACAGGTTGTATGAATTCAATATAATTTATTGAGGTATTTATCCATTAATCATCATCATCATCATCATCATCATCATCATCATCATCATCATCATCATCATCATCATCATCATCATCAATTTTATTAATTTTATTAATTTTAGCTTAATTAACAAGATCCTTTTAAAAAATTCCTTTATTAATTTTATTTTAGTGCAGCCAAGCCCCTGTCAATTGCTTGGTCCCCACACCACCGGGTGCTGTCTCTGGCTTGACAAGAATCCAAGCCTCAGAATTATTAGCGCTGAACTTCCATGAGGCATGGACCTGGCCTTACGGCTGCACCGAATGGCGCACATGCCCCCCACGCTCCCACCAATCCCTGCTCTATTCACCCCAAATGCCAATGGCTTTTCCTCTTTCTTTTTTGTTTCTGTTTTAAAACAAGAATGGGAGAGCGCATTTTAAGCCCTCCTGTTCAAGCTTCGGCCAAACTGTGGGGGTGTGTGCCAATGCAACCCCTCTTCCAAGATGGCATCACAATGATGCAGATTCCAAAGCTCAGGATCTCGTCTCCAACCTCCATCTCCTGCTCGAAGAAAAGAGGTCGAAGGAGGGAGGAGCCTTGGCTTAAATAGCCTCCCCCTCCCATCCAGATCTTGTTCTTGGCCCTGTCTCATGATATTCCTGGGGCATAGGACAAAGACGCTCAACGCTGCCAAATGCATCAGTAGTGGACCAGGCAATAGTTCTGTGGCTGGAAGGTTTGGGGTTTTGTAGTCTAAGCAAAAACTTTCCAAACTCTGCACTTCCTAGAGAGCCAAGATTTGGAGGAAAAAAGTGTCGATCATGCCTATGTAAACACGAGCATTTCAGAAATATAGGCAGGTTGTGAGGGGGAGTTTCATTGGGGAACATTTAAATCTAGAGAGGAAGAAAATGGTTCAAACCCCACACTGCCACCATCATGGTTGTTGGGACAATTTGTTTGAAAATAGCATATGTCATAGAGTTGTTATGTAGAGGTATTCCTAGGCAGGGTGTTCCCAGAGAAGAAATCTGCAGAATTAGAGAATGGTTGCAAGTTCTAGTGTGTTCTGATGAATGAGAACAATTTATAAAGCTTGTTTGTTTTCTATTAGCTGGCACCAAAGTCATAGACAATACAGAAGGATGGAGGCGGATGATACAGTAGCAGAGGCAGGAGGACTTAAACATCCAACACTTTCCAAACAAGAATCCAGTACTGCATCTCTTAAGTCCATCAAAACTCTGAAGAACATTCTTGCCCATGGGAGAAAGAAGAGATAGAGAGCACTGAGTACTGGATATAGTATTTCAACAACCAGTACAGGACACACCCAAATCTGAAGCATACACCATTGCAAAGTGTCTGTCATTTTAAAAGCATTTTGTTTTCTCCATATGAGCCCAAACCAGCAAACACTATGAACTGGTCAAGCAGCTACAACCCAAAGAATTTCCCATCTCATATGCATTCCAGCTAATGGACTGTGAGACACTGGTTTGAGCAACTCTCCTTTCTCCATCTTGAAGCCACTGCACCATAATCCACACAGTCCATTAATTTTGGCAGCTAGTTTAGGCCTCCAACACCCAATTCCTATGGCCAGGTCAGTTTAAATTATCCTTCAACTCTGAACAATTAAGCCTGCCTAGCCATGAAGCAAGGAGACCTCTGCCTCAGTCCTTGTGAATAATGTTGAATCATGGCCTGACCTTGCCACAAAAGCTCCTTAATCCATGAGGGTTTATAGGAGGCAGCAGCAAATCTTCCATCATCACATCTTCATAAATTCTTTGGGCACCACTGGCAATACAAAAAAAAAGGCAGAAAGGATCTCTCTCTCCAGCTCTAGTCATGAAATTAAGATCATGCAAATCCCTACATGTCACTTCACAACCATAAAAAGGGAGGGAGAATGCCTTAGCTTGTTTCGAAGGCAGAAAGGAGATGGGCCTGTTTCAAATACATGCCCTTCTTATTCTCTTTTTACAGGCTAGATTATGCAAGATCCTCAAAAATCTCTTCTCAACCTTATTTTTGTCTCATGTTTTCTTCTTCAGGAACAGAAGGGGAATGTTGTACGTTGAATGGGATTTACTTAAGTGTGCATAGGGTTACAGCCTGTCACACATTTGTGGTTGTACCCTGTGACACAGTGTCTCAATCCAAATGAAAGTATGAGAACATGCCAAACCTAATGATAATTGTGTGTCAAACAATCATCATCATCATCATCTGCTGTTAAGTCAATTCTGACTTATGGTGACCCTTTTCAGAGCTTTCCAGGTAGAGAATACTCAGAAGTAGTTTACCATTCTCTTCTTCAGGGGTGCCCTTGAACTGTGTAATTTGCCCAAGAGTCAGTGTACTTGCAAAAGTGGGGAATCAAATACTCAACCTGTGGCTCTGCAGCCAGATACCTAAACCACTGGGCAATCCAGCCAGCTCTCCAGGATTTTCTGTGTTTCGAAGACTCAAAAGAGGTTTCTCATTTCTTCCATCTGGGACACTCTGAGTTTGTGCAATTTGGCTACACATCATGGCTCTTCTCCTGGAAGGGACAGTGGGAATCAAACTATTAACCACTGCCAGATACATAACTCACTGAGCTATTCAGCCAGTGGTGACTGTCATATTAACAAGAAAGGCCATCCTGAATATTTTCCTATTATAAAAATCAGGATAACATTCACTTGAGAAAAAAAGAGTCTCTTTAACTTTTAGTTGTATTGTTTAAAGTTGGGCCACAACAAAACTTCAGTTAATGAATCTACCAGTTTAAATTCTTCAGCCTTAGAAAGGACTCTATATACAAACATCTGAGCTCCTTGGAGCCAGGGAAAGAGAAATGTGACAAAAAGATATTATCTCCCTCTTGAAAAATAAAACTCTTTTAAAAAGTAGAATTAAATTGTTTTATACTTATCATTTGTTCCTAGAGTATGTGGTTTACAAAATATTATCAGAAACAGTCTCACCAGAATTCCTAAGCTTTCTTCAGTTGTTTATCAGTTTTAAACTTCAGTTAAAAATATACAGAATAATCTCATTCAGAATATAATCCCATTCAACCTTGGATGGAGCTAGTTAATGGAAAGAGATGTGAAGCCATAGGAACTTTTTCAAAGTACAGTATTGCTATCAGATTTGGTGTACAGCTGTACACTCTTGGGCTATCTCCAAAGCTGCGATAAGGCACGAAATGAGAAAAGTTTCCTGTCCCACATATTTTCATAGTTCTGGATTTTTTGTTCTTGAACTGCCTGGCCTAATCTAGGACAAACTGATGAAACTGAAACATCTTATCAGTATGGAAGGGAGGCAAGAGGCATGGGAAAAATGGCAGCTCACCAGTCCCAGTTTTAATGCAAGGGATATGCATAAAGCCTTTCAAGAAAAGGTGGCATTTCTGATTAGAAAAATAATAGCAGGGCAGTTTGTGAACTGGGATGGTGGCAATTAACCCAACATTTCTTTGTGTAGGGGGCTGTACCTGTTCATTATAGGGCTACAGAGATGAACAAGTAGCATTTGAGCTGCAAAGATCCCTGCTGTACTATGCCTGGTCAGTTTCATGTACATATATTTGAATAACAATACTTCTGTTAATAACATTCAGAACAGAATTCTAAGCCATGTTAATATTAGGAAAAGATTACCAATCCCAGACCAGGGAGCCATGAGTCACTAAGTCATTGTCCTTTATAATGTAACCACATTATTTCTTCTCCTTTTTTCAAACAATGTTTATTTTTTATTAAACAAAAACATATAATAAAGAAACAAAAGAAAAACAAACAGATAAAATATAATAATTATACACAAACCAAATTGAAACAAAGTGCTTCCCCCACATTATTTCTAACACGTGTCTTTAATGTAGGACAGATGGAGAAGCATTGAAATCTGATGCAAAGAACATCAGCACTATCTTAGACTGGATCAGGAAGAAAAGTCTGCATTAGCAAAAGACAGCTGGGAAACTGGGCATAGTATCTGCTTTAATGAAACAAAAAAAGCTGTTTCAGTCCCACTCTGGAATCTGAGACTGGTAAGAGAATTTTTAGAGATATGTGTTAAAAATAATGTGGTTCACCGGGAGGAAGGACAAAGACTTAGTGACTCGTGCCTCTCTGTAATTGATCTCATCAGAATAGGAGAAAGTTGATTAAGCAATTAGTACACCTGGAACAATTGTGTTGTAATCACATTGAGTATATATCATTGTGTGCAATGTAGCAAGTATGCCGTTCAAAATCTTGGAGATGACAGGATTTTTTCTTTGTTGAAAGATTGATCTTTTATTGTTTTATTAATGTTTTTACTTGAAAGCTAAACCTGTAGAGTTTTTTTTTGAACCAATTCACTCTGTTCAGTCTGAGATTGGTCATCATTTTCTATGATGCTCTAAGAAAGAAGGAAGGTTTTCATGTTAATATTGTTCTTTCTTTTTGCTAAGGAAATTTTATCTGTGTATATTAAACTTCCTACTTCTTAATTCAGCTTTAGTGAAAGGTTAATATATGAGCAATTAGTGGGATGCTTTATGGGGATAATTTATAAAGAAAATGATACAAGTTACACAAAATTTGTGCTAACTCCTTAACAGATTTGTCCTTATTATAGCAATAAAAAACACTCTTCACATATAGCATATAAAAGGCAAGACTATTTCATATATCATCTGCTCCACAGAATGCATTGTCATCAAGGAGACAAGCTTCTGCCAATTTGTTTTGTGGAACAGATGCTTTGGGAATATATGATGTACAGTACGGCACTCTGGAAAATAGATCCATCTGTGAGAACTTCATGTTTGCAAATGCTAACTTCTAATGGGATGTCTTCATTCTGTTCATTTCCTTGAGCAAGCAGGTAGCCTAAAAATCAAGGTGTTAACTTGGCTGGGGTGACCCATGTGCCAGATGGCCTACCTCCAAAACAACATGGTTTGGGAAATCATTTTGTTTGTCTTAAAATCCTTCAGACATTTCTCTTGTGCAGGGAGCCTAAAAATATTTCACATTTAATTGTACGTGAAGTCACATCCTACCAATATGCAGAATGCCACTGCTTCTTTCTGACCTGCATTCTTCTTTCCCCAGCTTCAAATTTAGCTAGAATAATTTCTAGAATTGATTAACGTATTGATCCTATGGATCAGATTTTATTCAAGGGTTTATTCCGTGTGCAAGTGCCACTCAAGTCCATTCCTGTTGATCTGGGCAAACTTATGAAATCACTCCATAACCTATCCAGTTAGCCTCTACCCATAGAACAACACCTCAAAACCCATGTTGTTGACATTGTTTCTAATTCAAAGAATAACTCCACTAACAAGAAGTGGAGACTGATTCAGATCCATAATAGGGGCAAAACATCTTTAATATTTCACCTGCTGTGTTTCTGATCCGTGCCAATTGCATAGGAACAATCTGAAATATCACAAAGAAATTAAGAGTTTGGCAGTCTGTCTTGATTCTGATGTAATTTTGGTATTTCAAAAAGACACTGTGGGTGCTTAAGAGTGGAAATATGCATGACAAAGACTGAAAAGTTACTACAGCTCTACATCAAGTTTTCTGCCCTTTTTCCTTCCATAATGTGTCATTCTCCTTAGTCTTGTTATTTCCCTACCCATCATAGCAATCTGTGATGATATGTAGTGGGAATCTGGAAGAGAACAGTGTCATGGCAGCCGATTAGAAGGTAAACTAGCAGCACATATACTAAAATTGTGCAAGGATGACATGTGAATTTGTGAATCATATCATATTTTTATCTTACTCTGGTGAAATTAAATCAAATGAATAAGAACTTTTCTGTGTTGCAATATGTCTGTGAAGATTCTCAGTCATCCAGGTGAGGTTATATGGAAGTGAATCATGACAACTGGACTACTTTCTTAAGTTGAAACTAGAGATGGGGACAAATATAAAAAAGGATTGGTTTTTCTGATGAATATAGCCAATTCGTTAAATATTTGTCGATGCATGTTTGTGGGTTCCAGAGACCGCCACCAATACAAAAGGATGACTATTCACCTGTTTTTATTTGTCCTTTGTATTAAAAAACAAACAAACCACCATTCTGCCTACCGGCTGTGTATCAGCCACCCCGTACCACAGTCTACCCCACCCCTTCCTTTTCCTACCTTAGGCGCCACGCCACACCACGCCATGCCATGCCACCTCCACCAACACCCTCTTACCTTAATTGCTGCTGCTGACGTCTTCTGGCCTCAGAGCCACACATGTAAAAATGGAGACTGGCTGCCCATGGCAAAGATGGTGGCTGCAGCTTCATTTAGGGTAGGGAAGCTATAGCTGCCATCTTTGCAAAGGGCAGCCTGGATTCCCTTAGGTAAGCTGTAGGGGGTGACTGTCTCTGAGTGTGTGGGTGGCTGCCTATTGGCTTCTGATCAGCTGATCGGCAGCCAGTAGGCAGAATGGGCTTCTGTGCTGTGTGGTAAACTCCTCTGAGGGGACCCAATTTGTGGGTGAATAACAGATGTCTGATATCCAGTCTTCACCAAAGTTGGCAAGTATGTTGGGGAAAGACATAGGAAGCTCTGTTGTGATTCTGGAGTCTCTATGTACCTGGGAGGAGCTTTCCTGGGGGGTCCATTTTGTGACTATATAACTCGAGGTCTGTGATCCAATGTTCACCAAATATTCACCCACTGTAGAGAAACATAAGAGGAAGCCTCCCTGCAAATTTGGTGTCTCTAGGTCTTCGGGGACCAGTGTTATAGCTGTTTAAAGTGCAGATGAATTGACGGATCAATTCATTGATTCATCGAAGAATATTCATATATTCGTATTTGTTGATCCGTTAACCTTGACGAATAATGGATCAAAACAAATCACCATTTTTTAATTTCTCCCTGTGGCAACCCCAGACCTACTGGAGTATGCCACCATGTATTTATGCTGCCACAAACCATTCCCTATAAGGAGTCACACAGACCAGGAATGGATTTTACTAAACAAAAGAACAAGGTTTATTGAAATAACAAACAGGATAAATAAAAGAATCAGGTAAATAGGATAATGTAACGTGGCATAACCCCAATCACACACATACAACAGCTTGGTTCCCACTGAACCCTTTAAGGTAACGCACAGACCCTGAACCTATCAGTTCTGGCTACCTAAATAGAAACCTGAACCTATCAGGTATGTACTAACTGACACACAGTTGTACTCAGTCTGACACACAGACTCCAACTCCTCACTCTCCACACAAGCTCCAAATATATATACAGTACAGCTCCTCCCCCCTGATGTCCCGCCTTCCACTCCCCATAGGATGGAACTTTCCCTCCAAACCCATGACAGACAGGTACCATCAGTGCTGTATGTGACACCTCCCCTCTTTATAAGTTGTTTTGCAGGGGAAAAGCTAAAGTGCTTTTCTCCAAAAAAACAACCATGATCAAAACACAAAACATTTATACATTATAATACAATCCCATAACCCATACTTACACTCTAGGTTAAACATATCATTTATGCATTTAAACATTAATATTTACAATACATTAAGTTACCTTTATTAATACAAACCAAGCCTGTTCAATAAACAGGTACATTTAACTTTTGGTCACCAAAATATACATAGTCCATGGTTTCTTCGCCGTCTTCACTCGTCGGGTCTTCTTGACAAGGCGTCAGCAACACAGTTCATTGACCCTCTGACCACCTTCACTTCAAAGTCAAAATCTTGCAGGTTTAAAGCCCACCTCATAAGTTTACTATTATGGGTTTTCATTGTCTTTAACCACTGCAGTGGTGAGTGGTCAGTGCACAGAACAAAATGTCTTCCCCAGATGTAAGGTTTGGCCTTCTGAATCGCGTATACTATGGCCAGGCACTCCTTTTCCACGGTTGCCAAATGTCTCTCACCTTTCTGGAGTTTCCTACTCAGGTAGGACACTGGATGCTGGTCACCATTTTCATCCTCCTGGCAAAGAACTGCTCCTACCCCGCTGTTAGACGCATCGGTGTAGATGATGAACTCCCGGTCGAAGTCGGGAGCACGCAGCACTGGATAATGGATGAACGCCTCCTTCAACCTCCGGAACGCCTCCTCACAGTCGCTGGTCCACGGGATGCGGTCATCAGTCTTCCGCGTCAGATCGGTCAGCGGAGTCGCCATCTCGCTAAACCTCGGGATGAACTTTCTGTAGTAGCCCACCAACCCAAGAAATGATTTGACTTTTTTCTTGGTGTTGGGTCTGGGCCAATCACGAACGGCTTCTATCTTGGCCTCTAGGGGTTTGATCACTCCTCCCCCTACTATGTGACCCAAGTATTTTATTTCTGGGCTACCCAGCTGCAGTTTGTTCTCTTTGCAGGGCCTAGGCCAAAGCACTTCCTCCCCTGGGTTAAAGTGCCTCTCCCTGGCTTTCTGGTCATACCAGGTTTTCTTTCTGACCTTCTGAGCTTGCAGGTTTTCTGCTGCTAGCTCTAGGTTTCTCTTCAGGTCAGTCATTAAAGGGTCTATATACGTCACAACATCTTTGGGTCATCCTGGGTGATCTGCTCCCAATTTTGTTTGATTAAATCAAGTGGACCTTTCACCCTTCTCCCAAACAAAAGTTCAAACGGACTGAACCCGGTACTGGCTTGGGGCACTGATCGATAAGCAAACAAAAGGGATTGCAGCTTCTGGTCCCAATTGTTTGGATTCTCAGCCAAGTAAGCCCTAATCATGCGCATTAGAGTCCCATTGAACTTCTCCGTTAACCCATTACTTTCGGGGTGATAGGCAGTGGTTTCCTTGTGTTTAATTCCACAGATTTGCCATAACCGTTTCATGAGCTTCAATGTAAACGATGTGCCCAAATCTGTGATTATTTCTGAGGCAAATCCCATCCTAGACATATACCCCACCAAGGCATCTGCCACTGTGTTAGTTTCGATGTTAGTCAAGGGAATGGCTTCGGGGTACCTCGTGGCATGGTCCACAATGGTGAGGATGAACCGGTTCCCCCTCTTTGTGGCCTTGGGCAAAGGTCCCACAATATCCACTCCTATACATTTGAACGGGGTGTCAATCACAGGCAAAGGGCACAACTTCGCTTTGGTCCTGTCACGGTTATTCCCCTGCCTCTGACACACATCACATTGTTTACAGAACTCCTTGATCTGCTTCCCTATTTCAGGCCAGTAAAAATTTTGTGTGATTCTCTGCTGTGTTTTGTTCACCCCTAAGTGCGCAGCAAACATGTCAGAGTGCCCCCTTTGTAAGATCATGGGGCGATACTTTTCAGGTACCACTAGCTGACTTCTGATCCCATCTCCCCCTTTTGAGATATTCATCAGGGTCTCTCTATATAAAATTCCCTTTTCCTCGCGAAATCTCGCTGGGGTTTCAGGTGTTAGCTGGGTGTCTGTCACCTTTTCAAAACACTTTCGGAGAGTGGCGTCTGCCTTTTGCTCTTGGCCAAATTTGCTGTCCGTGGTTAAGGTTTCTGCCACGGCTTCGGAACTACCCTCATCCGCTTCAACCTCGGGCTCTTCAGTACCCCCCTGAACTGTCCCCGTGGTAGCTTGTGAGCGTGTAATCACTAGCACCCGTTTCACATGTTCAGCCAGGTCATTTCCCACGAGCACGGCTGCTGGCAGAGTCGATGAAATCGCTAGCCGCCAAACTGCCCTCCAGCCTTGAAAGCTCACAGGTACCTCAGCTACTGGCAGTGAGATCACCTGCCCCTCAATCCCTGCCACCTTCAAGCTCTCATTTGGGATTATATACTCCCTAGGAATAATGTCTGGATGGCACAGGGTCACCTGGGAACAAGTATCCCTTAGCCCCCTATACTGATGGTCAAGTATTCCTACGTCCACCCCTGCGGTCTCAAACAATTGCGAATCTGTCCTAACTAGTAAGCAGCGCTTGACCTCCACAAGAGGACCATTTTCCCCAGCCTGATCAGCAGATGTAACTGGTCCAGAGTGAGTAGCCATGGTAACAGGCTCCCTCATTGGCAAGGAGCTTTGCTCTGTCTGGACACAGAACACAGCTTTTGGCTTGGTTCCACTCAAATCATGAGGCAAATTTCCCTTTAGCTGCTTTAATTTCTCACACTCTGAGATTAGATGGCCCTTTCCTTGACAGAAATAACATTTTCTGCTGTACTTGAAGTCTTTCTCATCTGGTTTTGGTTTTCCCTCCAAAATCTGAGGTCTTGGTGGTTTCATGTCTGAGGGCTTCCCTTCAACATGGGCCCCTCCCCCTTGCTGGTTTCTCCCTGGTCCCTGAGAGTACCTGCTGTAGGTTTCTTTGGGCTTACCCACAGATTTCCCCTCAGCACCTAAGGGCTTCCTTATTTGGGAAATAAAATCTGCGATCTCTGCCGCTTCTGCCACCGATTTAGGTTTCCTCTCCCTCACATGGAACTGTAGTTCCCCATGCAGGACTGAATAAAACTGTTCCAGCGCTATCAGGTCTTTGAGCTGCTGGAAGGTCTCTATCCCCTCCTGAGACAGCCATTTCTCTAGCAACCTCACCAGTTGGGCCCCCACTTAGGTAAAAGTCTGCTCTGGTTTTTTTGTGAGTGACCTGAATCTTTGCCTCAGCTGTTCCGCATTTATCCCATGTCAGGCAAACACCAGTTTTTTAAACTCAGCGAAGTCCTTCAGCAGTTCCACTGGCATCTCTGCATAGACTTCTGCCAGGCTGCCACTGATCAAAGATCGCATAATGGTCATCTTCTCAGTTTCCCTTACTGAGAAGTCCACAAACGCTCTTTCCACGAGGGAAAAGAACACCTCAGGGCAATCTCCCTTGTGGTACACAGGGAATTTCTTCAGGTCAGTTTTAGACAGGCTGCCTTCCCCATTCCCTGGGTTCCCCTCATTATTATTGTTATTCCCATTTCTACTCATTATCTCCAGCTTCTTCAGCTCAAACGCCATTTTTTCTAACTCAAATTGTCTCTGTTTCTCTTCCTGTTCCATCTCAAATCGTCTTTGTTTCTCCCTTTCCTCCATTCTTTCTCTCTCTAATCTTTCCTCCATTTCCCTCACCCTCAGTTCATGCTGTTGGGCTAGGAGCATTTTTCTGAGTTCTGAGGTCAGTTCTCCTGTGCTCTCATCCTGCACTGAGCCAAATTCCTCCTCAGAACCTTGGTCTCCCTGTGGTTCTCTCACTTTCCCCATTTCTGCCATCTGGCTTCGAGTCAAGGGCATAATCCCCCCCAGAACAGGCTGCCTTCAAAAGTCAAGCCTCAAAATAAAATGATGACTTTTTTTCTTTTGCCTCAGAAACAGCCTTCTATAGACTGCTGCTGTTCCTTCAGCACCAACTTGCAACTGTTGCCAGGCAGAATCCACCCCCTCTGCTAGGCCTCTCAGCAGACAGGCTAGATCACTGTTACTTCACACAGTTTTGCCTCAGCCCTTTCCCGCCAAAACAGGTTGCCTCAGAGCTCCCTAATCTAGTCCCCCCAATCCGAGTGTGCATGTTCTTCCACTAGCCTACCTCCCCGTGAGGTAAGCCTAGAAGATTACCTACGCGCCCTCAGATTGTCCCTGACTAGACCCCCCTTGCTCTGGGCACACTTGCCAAGGCTTTGCTGGACCACTGGACAACTGGACCAGTCGTATCCCACACGCTGGACACCAATCAATGTGGCAACCCCAGACCTACTGGAGTATGCCACCATGTATTTATGCTGCCACCAACCATTCCCTATAAGGAGTCACACAGACCAGGAATGGATTTTACTAAACAAAAGAACAAGGTTTATTGAAATAACAAACAGGATAAATAAAAGAATCAGGTAAATAGGATAATGTAACGTGGCATAACCCCAATCACACACATACAACAGCTTGGTTCCCACTGAACCCTTTAAGGTAACGCACAGACCCTGAACCTATCAGTTCTGGCTACCTAAATAGAAACCTGAACCTATCAGGTATGTACTAACTGACACACAGTTGTACTCAGTCTGACACACAGACTCCAACTCCTCACTCTCCACACAAGCTCCAAATATATATACAGTACAGCTCCTCCCCCCTGATGTCCCGCCTTCCACTCCCCATAGGATGGAACTTTCCCTCCAAACCCATGACAGACAGGTACCATCAGTGCTGTATGTGACACTCCCCATCTCTAGTTGAAACGTTTCGCTACTCATCCAAGTAGCTTCTTAATCTGATCTATTCTGTGTTGTGTTGGAGAGAATGCCAGAAAACTGGTACTTATTTTCACATGTGCTGGGAAAGTGAGATAATGATAAAGTTTTGGCAGATGGTATTTATGGAAATAAAAGAAATAACTGAGCAAAGTTAAAAAAAAGTATGTCCTAAAACAGCACTTTTATCAGTATTTGATAAGGAGGAATACATGTGAGTGACTAGAGAATTAATCTGTAATTTATTAACAGATGCTAGATTAATGATAGCTAAGTAGTGGAAAATAAAACACGATTTCAAATTAAATTAATGGTATAAAGAATTATGGAATTAATGATAATTAAAATGTAGCATCAAAGCAAAGAAAGGATAGTTAAAAAGGCATATTTTTGCAGAAATTTGGTGAGATTTTATTGATCATATATTAATAAAGGGAAAGGGAAGTGCATAAATGTAAGAAACATTGCAATTTTGGAAGGGAATCCTTAAAGGAGAGAGAATTGGTTATATCTCCAATGATTCTGGGGTCAAGGCATAGTATTATAATTTTTAAGTCTTATTGTGATGTTCACCTCTATGAAGGCGGCCGAGATATCGAGGAGGACCAACAAGGACATTTTGCCCCCATCAGCCTCCCTCAACAGGTCATCCAACGGTGCGACCAATGCCGTTTCTGTACCATGGCATGGCCTGAAGCCCAACTGGAACAGATCCAGGGCACTGGTTGTCGCAAACACGGGTTCGAAAACACACGTGTAAGCTTGGGCAGAGAGCAATCAGGAGATTGCACATGCTAAAATGGGCTGAAGAGTCCAAATTCAGCTAGCCATGATACAACACTCCTTCTCGCAGGTCTGCCCACATAAGAACACCCTGGTACTCTCAGATATTGCTATGAAAAGGTCAAGTGGGCTTTGTAGTCCTTAGACTTAACTTGCACCACTGACAGGACTCTAAGTAAGCTAGGCCGAGGCAGCACTCTCAGATGACCCTATGACAAGTGTACTGTTCAGAAAACCAATTGAGTTTTATAATCTTTATTTTATTAAAGAAAAAGCATGTTACTAAATATCAGAGCCAAATTAACCCAAAACAAATAAACTAGCATTGTGCTGTTTAGTTACAAAGATGTAGTGAGGCAAAGAAAACATGAAAAATAGAAAAGTATTCAAAAAGCCAAAAAGCCATTAAAAAGAATAAAAACAGTTCCAGTACAAGAAATCATTAGTAAAAACAAAATAATCCAAGTAGGTTATAAAAAGGCTATAGTCCTCAGTGATACTATAGAATAAAAATCCCTTAACAAAAGTAAAAATCCCTTATATGTCCCATAGTCCTTAGAAAAGAAAAATCCAGTAAATATACCATAGTCCTTACAAAATTACAAGAGCATAGTCCATATGGAGTATTCCAAGAAAAGAAGTCCATAAAGAATATTCCATAGAACAGTCCATAGAAAATAGTCCATGCACAGTCCTTAGGAAAAATCCCATAAGTCCAAAAGTAATCCAGCAAAGCATAGGAACCAGTCCATGTAGGTAGGCCACCAGCCTGTCTCGAAAGACATTAGGGTGAGTCCCAAATGGCTGAAGAGTAGGTCACGAATGACTGAAAGGTCGGTCTTGGAAAGACAATGTCCATAGGCAAAAGGTTCCTTTTTCAAGAGTAACTGGCAAGGGCTTAATGCACCTTCCCACGATGTCATCCAATCAGACTTCGTTACTAGGCAAACAGTCCTGTTGCACCACATGACTTCTTTCTCATACACACCAGATGTTATTTGGGTTACGGTGGTTTCTCAAAGAGTCACAACAATTCCCATCTATCTAATCACACAGAGTCCTTTCTCAGGCTTTCAGAATAACATTCTCTCTGCTCGCCTAGAAAACAACTTGTCAGCATAGCAAAGATACTTTATACAAAGAAACAAGATGGAACCTCTCTGGCTTATTTCTTAATTACAAAACCCCTATGCCTTTAAAAGATTTTAACTCAAAAACCCATCTCATCACACTGGTTTCATCCAAAAGAGACTGAAGCTGGTCAGTCACCACCCTCTACACCACTTTATAAGGAAAGAAACATTGGCGACAGACCTATAATTGCCAATATCATCTGCAGCCAAACTTGGTTTCTTCCTTATGAGCCTAATGAGTGTCTCCTTGAGGGCAAGATTCCTCCTGGAGAGACCCATTAATTATTGCTGTGGCCCATTCAATTGTTATAGGCCTGGCTGGTTTGATTAGCCAGGCCGGGCAAGGGTCAAAAGAGGAAGTGGTGGCCTGACAGTGCTCAAGCACTTTGTCCACCATATCTGGCATCATAGACTGAAAGAAATCAAATCTCACCGGACAAGGCGGAGTGCTGGACATCTCTGCTCGATCCACTGTATTGAAAAAAGGAGAGAGCTCCCGACGGATGGCCTCCACTTTAGATTTTAAAAATGCTGCAAATTGGTCAGGTGAGATACTAGTTGGAGGCCCATCACTTAGACCAATTCTGGATAGATCGCAAACTATACAGAAAAGTTCCGCCTGCTGATTTGAAGCTTCACTTATTCAGTTAGTGAAGTGAGCTCACCTTAGCAAGGTAATGGTTAGTCATGATCCTGATAGCTTTCAGATTATAATCCATCAGGTCCCATCTCCAATTGCACTCTAGCCTTCTCCTATTTTGCTTCATTGCTCACAGCTCCTGGTTAAACCAGGATGCAGGCCGAGCTCTGCATAGGAGAGGGCATTTAGGAGCGATTGTGTCTACAACCCTGGTGGTGGCGACAAACCAGCCATCAACCAGAGCCTCAACAGGAGCACCAGTTAGATCAGCTGGAATCCCTCTCATGGAATCCTGGAATCCTAAAGGATCCAGTAGCCTTTGAGGGCGGACCATTAGAATAGGTCTATGCTCCCTGTGAGGAGGAAGAGCCACTGAGAGGCTACATTTTATTAGGCAGTGATCTGACCATGACAAGGGAACTGACATAAAGTCAGTCACAATCAGACCACACTCACTCTGCTTAGTGGAGAACACCGGGTCTAGCATGTGACCACCCACGTGGGTGGGGCCATTAACATGTTGGGACATGTCAAAGGAAGCCATGGTTTCCAAGAACTCAAGAGCTGGACCAGAAATCTCTGCCAGCAAAGCCAGTTTCCTAAGAAACTGTTTTGCCACGGGACACAGAGTATTCTGATTGAATGACTCCTTTCAGCAGGCAAAACTGGGTCCAACAATTTTACCCTAGGGCAGTCCTTTCACCCATGCACCAAGTCTAACCCAATTTCTTTGAGAACCAAGATACACGTGAGTTCTAGGGAATCTAATTCTCCTAGTACCCAAGAATATTCTGGACCCACGGTAGCGTTACTTTTACATGGCCATGTAAAGAATAACAATTTAGGTAAACCAAATAACCAATTGTAGCAGATGTTCTATTCAAGAAGCCAAAATCCAGATATTAAGCATATTGTGTTTTATTAGAAAAATAAAGTTCTGAAAGTATAAAGTTTATGCAAAGCAAGGCATATAAATATACATTTCCATCTCATCCAGTTAAGTAAGAACTGGACCCCTCTAAAAGAAACAAAAATAAACTTCTAACTAATAAAATTAAGAAAGGCATGCTCCCCTTCTATTTCAGTAAAAATCTACATCTTAAAATAATACTGTAAATCCCATTGTCCATAGTCCAATCAAGAACATACCAAACTTCTGGAAAATCCAAGTTCCATTAGTCCCATAAGGAAAATCCTCTGTTAAAATCCATCAAACAGACATAAGTCCTTTCTGTGTCTTCCCAACCGGCATCCATGTTCACTTACTCTCTCTCCTTCTTCCACTTACTACCGCCTTCTTCTTCACTCCTCACAACCAATCAGGGGTAAGGAAAAAAGTAACTTGTCCCACCCCAACTTCTCATGAGACTCAAGTTGTTATCATTGCAAATTCCTGGAATGTTATGTCTCTGCTCTCCCTGTACCAGGCCGCCGTTACTAGGTAACGAGATAACAGGACAGCCTGACCAATTCTGTAAAGCAATGCTGTGAAGAGAAACTGGCTTTTGGAATTTTCCACTTTCAAGCACACAGAGACCAAAATGGATTCTTTTAGGCTAACTACATAACCACATATTCCATCAGTAAATCACTTCCTAGCTTTCATAACCCAATTTATCACAATCTCTGCCTCTGCATGGATGTTGAAATCACCCAAGACCACAAGCCTCGGGGATTCCAACAGTGCTGCGGAGACAAATTCCACCAGCTCTGGTAGGGAGATGGCTGGGTTGCGGGGAGTAAACAATGGCTATTCCCCTCCCGCCCCTCCAGTCTACCCTGGTGCTGGACAGCATAACCAGAAGGACAAGCTAGGGTCAAGGGAGCACCTCCTTCCCTGCCTATCCAAGTTTTGGTTATGCATGCCAGGTCTGCATCCTCCTCCAGAATAAGATCTTGAATAATCTGGGATTTATTGGACACAGACCTGGCATTCAACAGGACCAGTTTTAGAGTGGATGGCCATCTGATCTGACTACCTTGAGACTGGCAGGTAGTCACAGAACCAGAACAGTGAACAGCCTTCAAACATATGTTCACCATTCTTCTAAAACGAGTAGGAACTGTGCCATCACCATATCTCCCTCTACCTGTAATCACTTGGATGTTCAATGACCCCCCCCCCGGCTGGGGGGCAAGCCTTCCACTCCATATTAAAGGCAGAAAAATGAACCAATTAACATAGTTAAACAGTACAATGATAACGTTAACAAAATAACTCCAAACATAAGGTAATAATACACTTTTAAATCAAACAATTATCAGATCAAAAAAATTTAATTAAGCAATTTAAATAAAACTTTAAGTGCAAAAATTACATTTGTTTCAAAGAATGGATAAAGCAAAGAACCAGAGTAAAGTAAAATAAAGTGAAATAAAAATAATTAAATGAAATAAAACCAAAATAAATAAAAATAAATAATAAATAAAAATATAAATAAAATAAACCCAAGATACACACACACACACACACACACACACACACACACACACACAAGCAGTCCTGTCCTGTTGCACTCTGGCTGTAGTTCTTATTTTTCCCACGAGGTTGTTGGTGTTAGGTTTAAGTTCATGGGAGCAGAGATTACATACGAAACAATGGCCCAATAGTAGAAGGTGGGGTAAAAGTAGTAGTAGGATAGATGGTAAAAATGGCACTACCATTTCCAGTCTCAACAGCAGGGGCTTAGATGAAAAAACCATACTGAACATTTCCAGACGCCCCCCCAGCAAGTCTTCCAGCTCCTATTGGAGTTCCACAGCAAGCCTTCCAATTCCAACACTCCACCAGCCTCTCAGCGCTTCTCAGTTGCCCAAAACCTCCAGAATTTTCACAAAACGAAGGGAAAGAGTATGAAATTAAAAAGAAAAAATTGCCAGAAAACAAAAAAAGGAAAAGAAAAAACAGACCGAAGTGGCGGGGAAATGCTCCTAACCAGCTACCGGTCAGTGAATGGGTCTCACTTGTAGCTCTCACTTGGCAGCTAAAGATGGCTACATTTTTTTCTGGCAACATGCCAGCCACGATGTTTCTTGATTCTGAGACAACCTTCTTGCCTCCAGACACAAAACAAATTCTGTTTCCAAGCCTCTGGTTTTTTATGTTCCTTTTAGCTCAGATCTGTTCTGACCATGGGGCTTCTGCTTTTTTCACAAGCACTCCCTTAACTCTCAGAGCCTTGGATTTTAAGCTAGCCCACTGGGTCTGTTCAAATCCTGAGGCAACCTCAAAAGGAATTTTCTCTTCAGAGTTGTTCCCTATCTTAATCCCCCCTCAGATCTGGGATTAGAAGCCCCACTACTAAGCTTTACCACTAAAGCTCTAACAGGTAACCTACTTCTTTACCACAGACCTCTAACTAAAAGGTACCCTTGACTCAAAGAAAATTCACTTTTACTTCTGGCTTGTCTGGATTCTTTGAGGTCCCTCCACTGGACACCAATTGTGATATTCACTTCTATGAAGCACCTACTTTTTGTGCCCTCACAAAGGTTCCAGTCTTTGTTTCCCTCACTGCCACCAGTGGATTACCTCTATCCACAGTAAATAAGATGTTTGTCCAAACATTTGCCTGGTAAATGCAAACAAAACTTATTTATTGAAGTGTAGCAAAGTTATTAATCACAGATGTTCTTCAGATGTTCATTGTATACCATCAAATCATTCCCAGGTCTCTCTATACATACTTTCTTCTTGCCATATAATTAATTACCACTTTATCTATCTATTTATCTTAACCAGCATAGCTCTATCATATCTGTTCCTTCACTCTCTGACTCTGACTCTTGACTCTCAGGCTCCGCCTTTTAACTTCTCTCTCGGCTCCGCATCTCAACCACATTTCCCTAGACATGAATAATACACGACTTATTTTGCATAACAAGGGGTGAATGCTACACTTATGCATAAAATTATTTCTTTGTTTTTTTCCTGTTTTTTAATTTGTTTTTCAATTTCTTTAAGTTTGGATTGTGTAGTGCAATGTATGTCTATTAATTTTTTTAATGCAAAAGAAGAAGAACGTAAACTGTTTTGGAGGTGACTGGGTGCAACTCAGGTTACACTGAAAAAGACACATGCCTTTAATTGGGAACAAATAGGGAAAGAAGGTCATTCTCAGGTGTTCCTACACTGTCTTTCACTTCTTTGATGTATATTATCTATCTTCAATCTAGACTGCTACTCTTAGGACCTTCCTTCCTTCTCACATTTTCTTACCTGAGTCTCTCTCCATCTTAGCTAGAATGAGGATTCCTATTATTTTTCCTGCCTCAGTGTATCACTCTAATAAAGTCTAGCTGTCATGCTTGTTAACAATCACAATATGAAGGAGATGAATCCAGAAGTTAACTTCACTGTTCCTAACTTTGCTAGCAAATTGTAGTAGAAGTTACAAGGAGGCAACTGACACAGACCTGCAGATGCTCATGTTTCCTGTTAATGTATAATGCCATCCTTTGATACACTTCTGGGAAAAACTCTCATCATGGCTGGCCTATGGTATCTTGCTGACAAAACAAGATGCATAGTGCTCAAAGCCAATTAAAATGTTGACACATTTACACACCGTATTTTCTGAGTGTAAGACACACACTCCACGTTTCTAACCCAAAATTACTTTCTTTGTAAGAAAGTGGAGGGGAAAGCAGGAATCATCAAAGGGCTTTGATTCCTGCTTCCCCCACCCATTTTCTTGCAAGGAAAGTGCTTTCCCCCTCCACTTTTTGCAAGGAAAGTGCTTTCCCCCACCACTTTTTGCAAAGAAAGTGGAGGGAGAAATACTTTCCTTGCAAGAAAGTGGAGGGGGAAAGCAGGAATCATCAAAGCACTTTGATGATTCCTGCTTTTCCTCTCCACTTTCTTGTGAGGAAAGTGCAAGAAAGTGGAGGAGGAAAGAAAGTGGAGAGGGAAAGATGATTCCTGCTTTTCCCCTCCACTTTCTTCCATAGAAAGAGGAGGGGGAAAGCAGGAATCAAAGTGATTTGATCCCTCCCCCCTTACAACCAGAACAAAACAGAACAAAACCCAATAACAATAAATAGGTAAACAGTAAAGTAAATAAATAAAGTACATTTGTGACCCTTTTATGACAAACAAATTGTGGTGCCTCAGGCACCTGCCTCCTTTCTCTCAAATGGTAGGGTTGACCTGACTCTTCTGGCAATAAGGTTTATAATGGGGTCAGATTGTATAACGTACCATACAGGAACGGAGGAAAAAGGAAGTGTTCTTCTAATTAAAATGGAACACCTTCTGGAACTTCAAACTGCTGAACATGAGATTATAGAAGGAAGATGATTAAAGAGAGTTGAAGGGGGGTGTTCGTACCATCCTTCCTATTTAACCTTGAACAATTTCAGTTTCACAGGAATAAATGGTAATGAACCTACTTATCTAAGAAACATGCCCACCTGGTGTAAAGTTGTAATGCCTCTTCAAGTGAGTATGAGTTGATTGTCACAGACCTGAACACCTGGGGAAAGAAGAAGGCATCCTGCCAAAACGAACAGCATCTGCATTTTGCATATTTCTAGCTATTAAAAGTAGCTGAGAAATAGCTGGAAGCTGTAATTCAGGAGGGTAAACAAATAGCTTGTGAAATTAAGGACAGAGAAGTGGCTGTCACTGAATTTTTTTTCGAAGGGAACAAGTCACATGGCACGTTTAACTGTAAACTGAGTTTAGAAGAAACAACATAAACAAGGTATTGACCAGTTCATCTGCAAGTTAGAAAGGCTACAAGGGTGAAACAAAAGTGTAAATGTATGATGATACAGCTGGCATACAAGTAAAGTGGAAGTATCGTGAGGAGGATGCTAGCTATGAAGACATACCTGACTTCTACTTGAAAATTGTTCCAATAAAAAAAATCAATGTCTTGAAGTTAGTTTGTCTCTCATTTGAGATCCAGATTTATTTCCACCTACTTTAGGGTAAGCACTTTAGAAAGGTCAAGAGGTTCTAAAAGAAGATAGTTTACCATTGAAATATATAACCTCACACTTACTCTCCATTGTGTACCAGCCTAGGCACACTAGTATAATACCGGACTGAGAACTTTTCTGCAAAAATCTCCAAAACATTCCCATTGTCCTGGGAGTACTCAGTAAAATGTAGGTGAGATAGCAGGAGGCAGTATTATTAAACTTTTGGAGCAAGCATAACTTTTATCCTCTTTAGATAGATAGCAAGTTCTCCAAACATGTTGTGTGCATGTTTTTCAAAAGATGTCCCCTTGTGTTTTTAAATTAAAAAGGAGGCTCAGAGTTAGGAAAGAGAGCCACAAATCAAGTCAAGCCTGAGAAAGTCAAGTAGAGCAAAAATGAATAAACTAAGGCATATTTATTTATTTATATATTTATTAAATTTATACCCTGCCCCTCTAGACCATCTCTATACTATATTGTATATAATGAAAATACAGATCTGAACAGAAAAGACAATATTGCTGGCAAAAGTGGGGAAGGGCAGTAGGACGAAAGGAAGACCTAATATGAGACAGATTAGAATCATAGAATAATTGAATCACAGAGTTGGAAGAGACCACAGGGGCATTGAGTCCAACACCGTGCCATGCAGGAACTCCATTAATGCACTCCCAAGAGATGGCCATCCAGCCTCTGCTTAAAAACCTCCAAAGAAGGAGACTCCACCACACTCCACTGCCGACCAGCTGCCAGGAAGTACTTCCTGAGATTCAGATGGAATCTCTTTTCTTGTACTTTGAAACCATTGCTCCTTGTCCTAGTGTCCGGAGCTGTGGAAAACAAACCTATCCCTTCCTCGACATGACATCCCTTCAAATATTTAAACATGGCTATCATGTCCCCTCTTAACTTTCTTTTTGTAAGTCTAAACATTCCCAGCTCCCTAAGTCGCTCCTCATAGGACATGGCTTCCAAACCTTTGACCATTTTGGTCGCCCTCCTCTCGACACATTCCAGGTTGTCAACATCCTTCTTGAATGGAGATGCCCAGAACTGCACACAATACTCCAGGTGAGGTCTGACCAAAGCAGAATAGAGTGGTAGTATCACTTCCCTTGATCTAGGCACTATATTCCTGTTGATGCAACCAAGAATTGCATTGGCTTTCTTGGCAGCTGCATCACACTGCTGACTCATGTTCGGTCTGTGGTCTACCAAGACTCCTAGATCCCTTTCACAGGTACTGTTGTCTAGCCAGGTGTCTTCCATCCTGTATCTGTGCAGTTCATTTTTTCTGCCTAGGTGTAGGACCTTACATTTCTCTCTGTTGGAATTCATTTTGCTAGTTTTGGCCTAGGACTCTAATCTGTCAAGGTCATTTTGAATTTTAATCCTGTCCTCTGGGGAATTACAACCCCTCCCAATTTGGTATCATCTGCAGATTTAATCAGCATACTCTCCATTCCTTCATCCAAGTCATTGATAAAGATGTTGAACAGCACAGGGCTCAGAACAGAACCCTGAGGCACCCCACTAGTTACCTCTCTCCAGGATGAAGAGAAGCCATTGGTGAGCACCCTTTGGCTTCGGTCAGTCAACCGATTATAAATCCACTGAACAGTAGCACTGTCTAGCCCACATTTTACTGGCTTCCTTGCAAGAATATCATGGGGAACTTTGTCAAAGGCCTTACTGAAATCAAGATATGCTACATCCAGTGTTCCCTTCGTCTATCAAGCCTGTAACTCTATCAAAAAAAGAGAGATCAGATTAGTCTGGCATGACTTGTTGTTAAGAAACCTGTACTGACTTTTAGTGATGACAGTGTTGCTTTCTAAGTAATAGTGATGACAGTGTTGCTTTCTAAGTTTAGCCTTACAAAAAGAAACTGTCTGTTTAATGATTTGCTCTAGAATCTTTCCAGGAATTGATGTAAGGCTGACTGGGCGATAATTATTTGGGTCTTCTTTTTTCCCTTTTTGAAGATAGGGACAACATTTGCCCTCCTCCAGTCTGTGGGGACTTCTCCTGTTCTCCAAGAATTCTCAAATATTATTGCCAATGCTTCTGAAATTACTTCTGCCATTTCTTTTAATATCCTTGGATATAATTCGTCTGGCCCTGGAGACTTGAATTCATTTAGAATAGCCAGGCATTCATGTACTACTTCTCCACTTATTCTGTGATGCATTTCCCCCACTACATCACCTGTTCTTTGCCCCTCAGGTATTTTCCTTTTTGAAGAAAACTGAGGCAATAAAGTTGAGAAGTTCAGCCTTTTCCCTGTCCTCTGTTAGTAGTTGACCATCTTCTCCACACAGCAACCCTATGATTTCCTTGTTTTTCTTTTTGCTGCAGGCATAACTAAAAAGCCCTTTTTATTGTTTTTAATCTGTCTGGCAAGCCCGAGTTCATTCTGCACTTTTGCTTTTCTTACCGTCCCCCTACATATACTGGCTATTTCCTCTTTAGTGTTTTCTCCATTTTCCATTTCTTATCCATTTTTTAAAAAACAGTTCAGTTGAAAGTTCTTTAGTCAACCATTCTGGTTTCTTTAGACATCTCCCGTTGTTCCTTCTTATTGGAACACTTTTAGACTGTGCCTTTAGTATCTCCCTTTTAAGAAATTTCCATCCATGGAAATGTCCATGGAATTACAGCCAGTAATTACCTAGGTTTACTGAAATTGGCCTTCTGAAAGTCTAGAATGTATGTCTGGCTGCACTTGGCTTCCCCTTTCCACTGTATAACAAATTCCAAGAGAGTATGGTCACTCCCACCTGATGCTCCCACCACTTCAACCCCATTAAAGGTCATACCTGTTGGTTAAGATCAGATCTAAAATAGCTGATCCCCTTGTTGCCTCTTCCATCTTCTGGTCCATGAAATTGTCTGCAAGGCAAGTAAGGAATTTGCTGGACCATATGTTCTTGGCAGAGTTTGACTGCCAACATATATCAGGATAGTTAAAATCTCCCATTACTACGCCATCTCTCCATTTGATTGTGTGGCCATCTGCTCCAGAAAAGCATCATCCAACTCCTCAGGCTGGCTTGGGGGTCTGTAATATACCTCCACAATGACATCCTTCTTGTTTCTCTCTCCCTTAATTCTTACCTAGATACTCTCAACTTGGCTTCCTGAATTTAAGTCCTGGATCACAAGTATAAACATCCTTGACATATAAAGCTACTCCTCCTTTCTTCCTAGGTCTATCTCTCTGAAATAGTTTATAACCCCCAATAACTACATTTCAGTCATGAGTTTCATCCCACCAGGTTTCAGTGATACCTATTATATCATATTTATTTTACTGTATTAAGAGTTCCAGTTCATCTTGTTTATTTCTCATGCTCTGTGCATTAGTGTAGAGACATTTAGGACCAGGTATGTTTTTCTTCCCCTTGTTGTTTTCTAGTACTTCTTGCCCTGCTGGGCTTTTCTCACCAGCACTTGCTGAATTTCTGCCCTAAAAACTATTGTCTCCCTCCCCCGCAGAACTCAGTTTAAAGCTCTCCTGATCAGATTTGTGAGCCTCTTAGCAAAAACATTACTGCCAACAGCTGTGAGGTGCACCCCATCCCCTGCCAAAAGACGATCTTTGTGAAATAGCAGACTGTGATCCAAGAAGCCAAATCGTTCATGGCGGCACCATCTGTGGAACTAGTTGTTCACCTTCATTATTCTTCTTTCCCTTCATGGGCCATGTCCTTCAACAGGGAGGAGAGATTATATTACAACTTGTGCACCCAGGTCCTTCAGTTTCCTACCCATATCCTCATAATCCTTTGTGATGTCCTGAAAGCTATGCCTCGCAGTGTCATTGATTCCCACATGAACCAAAAGGAAGGGATAAGAGTCAGTGGGCTTAATGAGTCTTGTCAGTCTCTCTGCTAACATCACAGATTTTATCTCCAGGGAGACAGCGCACCTCACAATTCATCTTGTCAGGCTTGCAGATTATGGCTTCTGTTCCTCTGAGCATGGAGTCCCCAACCACCACAACTCATCTCCTCTAAAGCTTGGTAGAGGACACTTGATGTACATATTGTTCCTAGGTCCTCTGAATATTTTCTGCAGGCTGACACTGCTGGTCTTACTGCTGTTTCATTTCCTGATTAATAAAGGAGAGAGCTTGGAATCTATTCTGTAGCTCTAAATTCTCTGTAACATTCTTGGGCCTTCTACTTCTGTGTGTGACATTCCTCCACATGTCTTCCTCCTGTATTTGTGAACTGCCTTCCTCCTCAATGATGTTTTCCATGTGTTCTGTACTGAAGATGGTCTTCACTGTCCCTTCCAAGAAATCCTCACGCTCCCTAATAATCCAAAGATTAGAAATATTGGCCTCCAGCTGTCAGACCTTATCTTCCAAGTGGGCCACCAACTTGCACTTGGTGCATGTGTAGCCAGGCATATCCTCTGCCAAGAATACAAACATGCCACAGCTGTTGCAGGTGACTGGCGCGACTCTGTCACTCTCCATATTGAACAATTAGGTTAGTCAATTTAAAAAAGAGAGAAGAAAGGAAGTCTGATCCTTTCCCTAAAACTCCCCTGCTAAACTCACCATGTAAGCACCTCTGTTTGTCTTGCCTGCTTGCCAAGCAATGAGAGAAAACTTACTCACAGAAACCTTAACAAAAAAAACACTCAGTCAAGGATGGCCTCCCAGACACAGCTCTCCTTCTGCTTCCTCTGCAGGGACTGAGCTCGAAGCTGCTGGAAGCACTTGTATGGAGCTAAGCTGCTAGCTCCACCCCCAGGGGCTCAGAATAAGCTCCACCCCCTCAGACCATGTGCTCAGAGAGAGCACACAGTCAGAAAAAAACTTACTCACAGAAACCTAACACCCCCCCCCAAAAAAAAACCAACACCCAGTCAAGGATAACCTCCAAAACACAGCTCTCCTTCTGTTCCCTCTGCAGAAACTGTAGATTGTCTCAATAAAGGAAGCCACAGCAGTTTCTTTGCAAGACCTGAGCAGAAAGTATTGAAAAAGACATTATTGCTAGGAAGGGGTGGGGCAATAAGAAGAGAGATGCCATTGGTTTGCAAGATCTCAGCAAAGCTGTTAATGACAGGATATTTTGGCACTGATTAACTTACTCAGTCGCCAAACATGAGAAGTAACTTGATGGCACAGAACATCTTTGGAGGGGTCCCCCCCCTTATTTACTAAAGAACTGTATAATGACAAGATGGGTGAACTGGTTGAGACTATGACTGGATATAGGCAACAAAGCTCTGCTAACATTAAGACTATCCTCAACCACAAAGCAAAAGAACAATAGTTTCACAACTTAAACGAGTGAACTTCTGAATATTAGTTCCCTATTCTTTTAAAAATAACTTTAAAAATATTTTTACAACTGACATAGGATCCACGTGTAGACACAAATCTCTGTTCGGCCAGGAAAGATTTAAAAATTCAATTGTGTCCTGATTGACAGATTCTAAAGCTCAGCTAGTCCATGACCTGGAGCTTATTTCCCCTTTGAAAACTTGTGTCAGGAGCCTGAAATAATGTTTATTGAATGTATTTAGGGCTGGGAGAAACACAACTGCTCTTTGTTTTTCTCATGTAGAAATAATATGCTGGAAATACATGGCAATACATTTGTCTTTCTGGAGAACTGTCACTCCAAACCTTTTTTAAAGTCCTTTCATTATTGACTGTAATTCTCCCTTATCCATATAATACATTGTGATCTGCCTGACAAGCTTGTAACTACACATTCTTAATTTATACCAAAATATTTGCTTTTTCTTATTTGAAAGGCCTCTTTTCAGGATGAATATTTCAGCTCCTGTAGCCTGGATTGTTTCCAAATTAAAAGTACATGGGGCCAAGCATTCTCTTTCAAGATAAACAAGATTGATCTTTTAATTTATATGAACTATTTTAAATCTGGGGATGTTCAGTGCTGGTTAGGCCTCACCTTGAGTATTGAGTCTAGTTCTGGACACCACACTTCAAGAAGGATTGGAATAAGTTCAGAGGAGGGCAACAAGGATAATTAGAGGGCTGGAAATCAAGCCCTAGGAGAAAAGACTGAAAGAACTGGGCATGTTTAGTCTTGCAAAAAGAAGACTGTGAGGAGATATGATAGCACTTCTCAGATACTTGAAATGCTGTCATACAGAGGAGGGGCAAGATCTGTTCTCAATCAACCCAGAGTGCAGAACATGCAACAATGGGCTCAACCTACAGGAAGCCAGATTCTGGTGAAAAATCAGAAAAAACTTCCTAACTGTCAGAGCAGTACGACAGTGCAACCAGTTACCTTGAGAGTTGGTGAGTGCTCTAACACTGGAGGCATTCAAGAGAAACTTCGACAACCACCTGGCAAATATCCTTTAATTTGTATTAGTAGGCCCCTTCCAATATCATGATTCTATGAGGCCCAGATCTTTCAATCTTTCCTCACATATCTCGGTTCTCAGTCCTCTGTTCATTTGTATTGCTCTATTTTGCCAATTTTATTAATTTCAGGCCTCAGTTCACATTTGCAAACCTCATTGTAATCAAATGCAAACAGAAGTATTACTGGTTGTCATAAGCAAATACTTAACATCAGATCCCCAGATAATGTCACTCAGTAGTTTCATATGGATCTTTAAAAGCACAGAGCACAAGATAGAAGCTTGCAAGGCCCCATAACTTATACAATTGACTCCAGAAGTTAAGAACAGAATTACTCAACACAGTGCTCCCTATCCCACCAGGATGACTTACTTATAACCACACTCAGCTGATCATCTTAAAATCCACATCCACCATATTCTTATAATAAATATCATCAGGTCAAGGACGAGAGTTTCTTTTCAAAAACCAGGTCTGAAACTACTTCGTAAAAAATCTAAACAATCTGTCTCATTAAATGCTTGAATTTACTTCAGAGGTGGTACAAACTGCTGCTCAAATCATCATGTAACTACAAAGAACTGCAAAATTAGCACAGGGTTGGAGGAAGGTTGGGGAAAAAACCTAGGAATTCAAATAAAATAGAAAAATAGCTTCACAAGATGAATCACCTCTGTGCTGGCATGCAAACCCAAGTCAAAGCATTTGTTTTGTGCCTGCAGGCACCATGTCTTAGCACAACACACAATCTGATTGCTGACTGGTACATTCT
Source organism: Pogona vitticeps (assembly GCF_051106095.1). Classification (NCBI taxonomy): domain Eukaryota; kingdom Metazoa; phylum Chordata; class Lepidosauria; order Squamata; family Agamidae; genus Pogona; species Pogona vitticeps. The sequence goes on along the minus strand of NC_135788.1, from coordinate 58,454,206 downwards.
TATAAATTGGCATAAAATGGAAAGTAACAGAATCCCATTGGAAGCAGCTCTCTTCAGGAATCAGCAGTTTTATATCCTTGCAGTTCCTGGTGTTGTGTCACAGCAGGTGAAGTAGAACGAAGAAGAGATATGCACATATCGACTCATAGCTTAACAAAGCTAGCAAATGTGTTTCAGGCTGATAATTTTGGGTTTTTTATAACAAATGGAAAAGATGAGAAGAGAGTCCCATATTCCTTTACTAAAGGGCAAACATCCTCCAGGACTTAAAAGAAATTAAAAAGCAGGTGAAATGTGATAATGTACAGAAAGTTGGTGGCTAATTATTAGGGCTGCAGCAAATGTTAATCCATTTTTTATTTTCAGTATGAAAACTACAGTTGAGGTAGTTCCACTGACTGCAGCTCCACTGGCTGATGATCTGTTTCCAGGCTGAATTCAAAATGTTGGTTCTAGCCTATAAAGCCCTAAATGGCTTGGGCCCAAGCTATCTGAAGGATGGCATCTCCCTATATAAGCCTGCTCAAGTCTTAAGAACTCCTTCACTCAATGATTAGAGTGCTCCAAGTGAAGTTGCTACTGTTCATTTCCCCTCTGTTCCCCAGATTTAGGCTGTGTTTCATTAAATCTTTCTTCCCAACATGACCAAAGCCCATAAGAAATTATGGGCTTGAATGTGATTGCATCATGGTGCCTGCAGATAATTGGATTTGGTTGCATGGCATTGTTAGTGAACAAACTTCACAAGAGTGGTGTCAATGGTCTTTTGACTAGTCCAGCGGTTGATTAAAATATTAATTGTTTTGCTACTAAAATTGGTTGTGACAATTCAGTTTTGAATTCACTGCATATTTGAGAATCTTAACTGGATTTTTTGTCCCGATTCTGGTTTGAAAGTCAAGTTCAAATGGTACAGCTGCTGCGATTTAGATTTAACCATACCACATAACTAAACTGGAAAGAAAAAATTCACAACTTCATTGTTCACAGATTCTAATAGTGTTGGCAGCGGCATAGTTGATGGTACTCAAGCTGAGAGCAACCAGGGCTTAGCTAAATGAGCACATGTCACTGTGTAGCCCAACCTGCCACTTCAGAGCAGAGGTGCACAGCTGCCCTTGATCTGGGCCCACAGATCTCTTTACCCTATCTCATAATGGGAAGCCACCTGAAAGTATCACATAGCTGCTTGACCCTTCCTCCATCTGCCGGGATCCATCCTCAAGTCGAAAAATTGCCTCTAATAAAGCTCTGACAAAGAATTACAAAGTGCAGTGCTCAGAATCATAGTGGTTAACAGCCCGCATTCATCAATGGAGGGTGAATAAGAGAAGGTTCAAAGCAGACTAGCTGGTCCAGGCTGGCTCTGGCCTAGTTATACTTACCAGGAGGCTCTTCCCACCAGTCTGTCTGAGTAACTCACCTCATTCCTGTCCTTTCTGATTGGCCAAAAGCAGAAGCATACAAATAAGTCCTCCAAAATCATTAGGGCTTATGGAAGGAAGACTCCAAAATGGAGGTGGCCATGCCTCCTCTGCTGCTGGCTGACCAACTGAGCCCATGAGTAAGTTGGGACCAGTGTTGATATCAGATTTTGCCAGAATCATATTGCACTATTAATCACATAATAACCAACACACACACACACACAAACACACACACACAGGTTGTTGCATGTACCCTAATCCTCTAGTTACACAGTGGTACATATCAGGAAATCTCTTTCCCTAATTTTCTGCTTGGCTTGCTCGAAAAATCCCGAATCCAAAGTAATCCAGCAAAGCATAGAAACCAGTCCATGTAGGTAGGTCACCAGACTGAAAGGTCGGTCTTGGAAAGACAAAGTCCATAGAGAAAAAGTTCCTTTTTCAAGAGTAACTGGCAAGGGCTTAATGAGAGAATAATGAGCAAGGTGGAGGAGGTGATGTGGAGGTAGATACTGGAATTGAAGGCATTGATCAATTCAGCCCAGGGCAGATATTGGAGTCTGTGTTAGCTAATCCTAAAGCGGAATTGGATTTTAGCCAGTTAAATAAGTTAAAAGAGTTAAATAATATAAAAGAGTTCCAAAACCTTATTAAAAATACAAAAAGACATTAAAAAGCATCAAAACAGTTCCAGTCCAGGAAATCATTAGTAAAATAAAATAATCCAAGTAGGTTATAACAAGGCTATAGTCCTCAGTGATCCTATAGAATAAAAATCCCTTAACAAAAGTAAAAATCCATTATATGTCCCATAGTCCTTAGAAAAGAAAAACCCAGTAAATATACCATAGTCCTTACAAAATTACAAGAACATAGTCCATATGGAGTATACCAAGAAAAGAAGTCCATAAAGAATATTCCATAGAACAGTCCATGTACAGTCCTTAGGAAAAATCCCGTAAGTCCAAAAGTAATCCAGCAAAGCATAGAAACCAGTCCATGTAGGTAGGTCACCAGACTGAAAGGTCGGTCTTGGAAAGACAAAGTCCATAGAGAAAAAGTTCCTTTTTCAAGAGTAACTGGCAAGGGCTTAATGCACCTTCCCATGATGTCATCCAATTAGAGTTCGTTACTAGGCAAACAGTCCTGTTGTACCACATGACTTCTTTCTCATCCGCACCAGATGTTATTTGGGTTACGGTGGTTTCTCAAAGAGTCACAACAATTCCCATCTATCTAATCACACAGAGTCCTTTCTCAGGCTTTCAGAATAACATTCTCTCTGCTCGTCTGGAAAACAATTGCCAGCATAGCAAAGATACTTCATACAAGGAAACAAGATGGAACCTCTCTGGCTTATTTCTTAATTACAAAACCCATATGCCTTTAAAAGATTTTAACTCAAAAACCCATCTCATCACAGTACATGTGATCTGTAACTTAACTGACAGCCTGAAAATTGCAACCACTGCATTATTATACATGCTGTATTGCACAATAGGATTTGGGCCTCACTTATTATGGAAAGGAATGGGGAATTTTGTTTAAATAAGAAGGAATCTTGAATGTATATTTAAATTGAATGACATTTTCTCCTTTGACTAAAGCTACAGGAACAAATAAGATTAACAATATTTACTGACCTATTGACTGTTACAAAAATAAAAAAAAATAAAACCAAAGAGTCAATGCAAGACTAGACAATCTACAGGCACTGTTCTAGCATTTGATGTTGGATATAATATTTAAACGTTTAGCAACTTTGACAACAAACACAGCCTCTGAGTTGAAACTTTTTTAAGAAGCTCTACAACAGATCTGCCTGAAATTGTCCTAAACTGAGGTATAGTATCCTCATACATAGTTTTCTCATATATAGCTTTAGTTATTACACATATGCACATAGCACCTTGATTTTAGCACTTTATTTTGCAGAGACTACTTTACCCTGTCCTAAACCCAGTGTAGAGAGAATAACAATGACGTACATTCAAGTAGTGATGGGTAGAGGAAGGTATGGTGTTGGCAAAGCAGCTGGTCAGATGAGAATAACTTTGTGCAGATATTTGAAAACTGTGCCTTTTTCTAGCTCTTAGACCAACTCCCAGGTCCAAGGAAACCTGCTTAGCCAACCCTTCACTCTGTCCCGGATGTTGATAAATGCTAGATCCACAGCTGATGTGAATAAATCCCAGGTGATCCAAGACTTAATCTTGGATAAAGGTGCAGATCTGGCCTGCATCAGTGAGACCTGGGTGGGCACTGAAGATGGAGTTGCTTTGTGTCTAATATGCACACCTGGTTATCACGGGAGACTGGAGAGACAGGGTGGAGAGTAGTCATTGTTTATCAAAACACCATTGAGGCTGTCAGATTTTCTGGTCTAGTGATCCCAGGTCTGGAGGTCTTATATGTCTTACATGTGTCATTTGGAGCTAGGAAAGGATTTGGGATTGTGCTGGCTTACCATGCCCCCTGCAAACTAGCACTCTCATTGCTGGAGTTGGAAGACTTCATCTTCACTGTGCTATTGAGGTTCCCTAGACTGTTTGTGCTGGTTGACTTCAACATCCATGCAGAAGTCTCCAGACCAGCTCTTGAGTTCTTGGATATGTCCCAATTTGTCAACAGCCCCACCCACGTGGCAGGCCATATGCTGGACTCAGTTTTTTCATCCTACTCCCTGATATACCCAAGAATTACAGGTGATGAAGCAACATGGGATGAAGCAACTGGAAAGCACTTGGAGGTGGGACATAATTTGACAGCTGCAAATATTGCATCAAACACCTACCTGGCAGCTATAAAGGCTGCCAGATGATCTTATTAATCTAATTGGATAAGTGAAACCCAAAATAATAAGGATGCATTTTGCACCATATTGTGTGCCATTTATCCAGAACTGGCCACAGTGATAGCCTGTCTCTAGCATAACTTGTGACCATTTTGCATCCTTTTCTTTTTATAAGTTTAAAAGCTTTTCTTTAAGCTTTTATTTTAACTTGCTTTTATCTTACTAGTTAAGATTAGCCCTATACTGAGAACCCATCGCAGAGCTCTGTACTTGGCAAGACTGCTTGAAGGAACCGGCCTTGGCGTTTTTCCTTTGCTGACTGCTGGGGAGGATCCTTATGAAAGCGTCCTAATCTTTCTTTGGTCTTCTCAGCAATTTAACAACATAAATCTGCTACCTTACTTTCTCCCTGCCTGGGAAAGCCTCCTAGTGACCCTGGGTTTATCTGGATTTACCTGATTTATCTGCGGAGTTTGGCTGTCGAATACCTGGCCCAGTGTGGGGCATTTTTCGGACTTTGGTCTCCGGGCTTGAGCTGTTTGCTTGCTACTGCTCTGGTCACGGCCGGCCTGGAAGCTTCCCTCCCTGTGCCGCAAGGATGTTAACCAGAGCCAGGATCCTCCCTTTGTCCCACAGGATTTAGCTGATCTATCATGTGTTTCCCCGGCCACTAAAGCATTGATACAAGATCTTATAGCAGACCAGTCAAACAAGCACCCCAGAGAAACAAACTCCAGTGCAATGAACGTACTCTTACAACTTTTACAACAGGTTTTACAACAGGTTTCCTCTATTGCCCTGGATGTACAACAATTACTCAACCACATAACATCTGTGCTGCCTTCCAATAAGGAAAAGTTACAGTTTGAGGTGTGCCCCAAAGTCAAGAAATTCCCACTGAGTAAATCTCCCACTCCTCTGCACCCCCAAACATCCCTGTCTTCGGCAGCCCCTCCTGGTAGAGACTCAACATCCACCGACTCTTCCAGGATCACTCAAAGGCAACCTGCCTCCCCCCCAAGAAAGCTGCAGCCAGTGGGAAGGGTCTTTCAACGTCATAACGTAGTCATAAATATCCCAGCTCTTGACGTATGTTTTTGGAGCAACAAAAGAAGGATCACGGCTTCCTTATCTGCAGTCTTAGACTGTACTATCCCTCCCTCCGACCTTAAATACTTCTTCTTTCTACCGTCCCTCAACGTATATGAAAGAGTGTTTTTATCTTTCCTAACTCCGGATTGGCCAAGGAGGATCTTTAGGGCAGCGGGCCATCTGTGGAATTACGGCCTTACTTTTTCCCGGGTATTCAAGGACAATCTAATTGAAAATTTATTTAAAGACAAGAGCTCCCCCTCACTAAGGACGATGATCCAGGCAACTAAGCCCAATATGCTGACTAACAGTACCAAGACACTGGCTGACAATCAACCTAGCCAATTAGAGGACTACTTGGCAGCCCGGAGTCCCCTCAAAGAATTGATGGAGCACGTCAGTAGTAAAAATCATGACGAAAGTCCAGTGCCCTCAGAGGAACACGATCCGGTCCCCCAACCACAGTCTCATCCCCAATCCATTTCTGTTCATAACGCTCTGTACCCAGTCCTTCTCTCATCTTGCACTACAGAAAAGCGATCTCCGATGGAAGAGCTTACCCTAGCAGCTGACCAGACACAAATTAATTCCCCCATGTCTGCCAACACTATAACCTCCAAGTTAAAACTTGTGGCAACAGCTCCAACTAATTCTGCAGTTACTTCCGCAAATATGCCTGTTCCCCCAGATGACACCATTTTAGAAGCCCTGGCCCCGGTCCCACTTGACAAGCCCCCAGTGAACGCACACCCGGTGAGCTCAGTTATATCGGATTGACTTACCGTACCTACCCCTGACGTTGTACCCCCCCAACCGGGTTTGAAGTTGCTTTCTTGGAATATATGTGGATGGCACAACAAGGCTAAAGATCCCGACTTTCATGCTTATCTCAGGAACTTTGAGGTCGTCCTACTACAAGAAACTTGGATGGTCACTCCATTAAAATTTGAGGGCTATAACTCCATATCCCTACCAGCCCATAAACTTAAGAGTAAGGGCCGCCCAGCTGGAGGCCTAACTTTTATGTGTAAGACCCACCTAACACCTGTCCTAATGTTCATGGCTGACAGCCTTTGTATGGTGCAAGTGGTAAAACTCACTATGCTTCCAGGAACCTTGGTCATCTTCAATGTATACATACCACCCAACTCTGATAAGCTCTGCAGAGAGAACCAGTGGGACTATTTGTCACAAGTTCTGATGGATACCTTCGCCGAGCTTCAGGTGGACTGGTTCCTACTTGCTGGGGATTTCAATGCCCGCGTGGGATCGGGCGTCGACATCTTTAGACAACTGGCTGACGACCTTCCCTTGCCCGACCTCAGCTACCTGCACAGGAGCTCTAAAGATCTAACAACTAACGAAAATGGCATTGCCTTAGCCAACTTATGTGTGACCTTTGGACTCACCTGGCTTAATGGTTTGCTAGATGGAGACAAAGAAGGGGAATTCACCTTTGAAGCGCCACTGGGGGCAAGTGTAATCAATTACATTATTGTCCCAGTAGCTGCACTACAGATGATAGACAGTTTCCGGATTGATCATCTTAGTGATCATCTCCCTCTTAGCTGTTCATTATTAATTGGAACTATTAACCCTCCCCCTATTTCACCTCCATTATCTTATAAACCCTCCTCTGGCCCTCTGTCTATCAAATGGAACCATAAGACCATGCATCTATTTTCCGATCTGATATCGAAGGGTAGCCCGACCTCTTATACCACGCTAACTGATCCGCCAGCCATTGGGGACATTCTGGATAGCTACAATTTACTAATCGACGTTTTGCTGAACAAACTAGGACATCACAACTCTCCCAAGGTGAAAAATCCGCCACGAGACAGCCACACAGTTTTCAACAATCATTGTCAGAATCTCAAACATAACCTTCGTCAAATCTACAAGGACTACAAGGACCATGGAAGCTTCAGACTTCCCCCAGTGTATTTCAACATTAAAGCCCAGCTTGCCCAGGCCATCAAACTTAACACACAGCAGATCATCTCTGAGCGATGGGGCTCCTTAATCATGGCAACCAAAACTAACAACCATAAGCTCTTCTGGAAAATCATTAATGCCACCCCAACCCGGGCGAGCTATTCATCCTCTCCTCTAATTCCCGCAGCCTCTTGGGAAGCTCACTTTGGGAAACTGTTCAATGATCATGCTGACCATCAAATTACCATTGACCACCCAGGGGTAGCGGCCTTGCCCATATGGCCACCAGTTTCTCAAGAGGAAATTCTGACCCTCATTGCTCATCTCAAGTCTGGTAAAGCCGCCGGGCCCGATTTTATTCCATCCGATCTGATAAAATACGCTCCACAGTGGTGGACGCCTTTCTTAGCTGAATTGTTCACCAAAGTGAACTCCCAGGGGCAAGTACCCAAATACTGGACACAATCGCACATAGTGCCAATCTATAAAAAAGGTGACAAATTGAATCCAAACAACTTTAGACCAATTAGCCTTCTCTCTATCCCGGGGAAACTCTACGCATCACACCTTCTAACTAAGCTGACCTCGTGGATTGACGATAACAATATCATAGGCCCAGAACAAGCTGGATTTAGAGCCGGGAGATCCACCCTGGAACAATGCCTGATATTATTTCATCTTGCTGAGAAACAGCTGGCTAGCCCCCACTCAAGACTATTTACTGCATTTCTGGACCTTAGAGCAGCTTTTGATCTCATAAACAGAAACCTTCTTTGGGCAAAACTCATTAAGCTGGGAATCGACAACAAACTTCTTTCCTTGATCCAACGTCTATATGCGACCACATCCTGCCAAGTTAGGTATGATGATTTAGGCAATCTTACTGAAAATATTACCACCACCAGGGAAGTAAAACAGGGTTGCGTGCTCGCTCCCACCCTGTTTAACCTTTTCTTGAATGACCTATCACCTCATCTAGCTGACATTGACTCCCATTGTCCTAAACTCAACAACACCCCAGTCTACTTGCTCCTCTACGCAGATGATATGGTCCTGATTTCAAGAACAAAAATCGGATTGAGACGTCTGGTTGTTGCTACCATAAAGTACTTGGAGTCCAATCTACTACAATTAAACTACGACAAATCAAAAATCTTAGTCTTTGAGAAAAGATGGACACCTCGATTCTGGTCATTTAATGGCAAGCCTATCCAACAAGTCAAATTCTTTAACTACCTAGGCTTGACCTTTTCCTACAGACTCACCTGGATACAACAACGTTCGAAAGTCATCAAATCAGCCAAACTTCTGGCTAATTCCATTCTTCGCTTTACCTTAATACAAGGCAATTCCTATATACCCGCGGCGATAAAAGTTTTTAACACCAAGGTCACCCCCCATCTCCTTTACGCCATTCAACTTTGGATGCCAGCCTTCAATTATGAGGTGGAACGCATTCTATCGGTGTTCCTATACAAACTTTTTGGCGTAGCTCACTGTGTAGCTTGTGCCACTCTGCGGTTAGAGGCAGGCCAGTTGAGCCTAGAGTATGTGGCTTGGGTCAGATTCTGCAAGTTTTGGCTTGTTACTCTTTTCAAGGCTGATCACTCCCCTTTTATCGAAGCCCTGCTAAGTGATTCGTTCATTTGCTCAGCACTCCGCCTCTTTTACAAAAAAGCCCAGTCCATAGGTCTCTCCCCCGAATGCTTGGGCAACGTTAACCTTGATAATGCCTGTAAACTATTGGTATTACGGCTGACGGACATTGAAAGACAAAACCATATTGCAGCCGCCTCCAGAACACGCTCTCCTCTTTTTTTCGAACTACCATTTACAATTGGACAAATGCCCAGGTACTTGGCTTTCCTGGAAAATCCCCAGTTGCGACGTGCTTTTACATTAGCAAGATGCAACGTCATGCCTACACAAGAGCTGGCTGCCTCATTTTCTCACAATGTAAGCTCAACCTGGTGCCGAGACTGTACCTGGAACACCCCCGAAACCTTGGAGCACGTAATATGCAGCTGCCCTAGTTATAAGGACCTGAGGGCTAATTATATTACTCCATTACTTATGGGGCCCCCAGGAGTTAGCCCGAATAGCATTTTGTTCTATCTGTTGTCATCAACGGACAAGGATACTACCACTAGGGTGGCGCTCTTTCTTAACGGTGTCCTAATGAGGAAAAGAGCAAAATCCGACAAAACTACATACTACAAGGTTTAAACCCACGATTGACCAACCAGGGAGTTAATCGACCAAATATGCACGTAAAAGTGGAGCTACTCGGGAACAACTATATACTGGAACAAAGATCCCATTTATATTCTGCTTAATTTTAATTTTGACTTACCTGTTAATTTGTTATTCTGTATATGCCTAATAAAGGTTTCTGAACTGAACTGAAAAATGGAGGCCATTGAGACCTTGACTACCATCTTTTGCCAGTAGAACAAACTGAAACATCCACTGCACTGGCTTGCCCAGTTATTCTAGAGCAATTTCAGCTTGTAACATCATCTGAGGTCAACAGGGTGCTTGATCATTGCAGGGTCACCACAAACTCTAGACCCTTGCCTGGTCTGGCTTTTAAAAGCTGCCAAACTGATAACATCAGAACGGGCCACTTTAATCATCAATACATCTTTTCTTGAAGGCTGGTTTCTCCTGGCCTTCAAGGAGACATACATTAGGCCCATTATGAAACAACAACAAAACAAATGGATTGATAAGTGACTGTAATAACTACAGGCCAATTGCCAGTGTTCTCTTTATGAACAAGTTAGTGGAGAGAGTGGTGGCTGATCAATTGCAGGGACTCCTGGAGGAAACCAGTTCCTTTGATCCATTCCAGTCTGGGTTTAGGCTGTATCATGGCACTTGAGACAGCATTGGTCAACCTGCACAATGACCTTTTAAAGGAGACTGACAAGGGCAAGGTGTCCCTGCTGGCCCTCCTAGCCCTATCAGTGGTCTTTGATACTGTCAACCACGGTAGACTATCTGAGTTAGGGATTAGTGCCCTGGCTTTGTCTTGGCTCTGATCCTTCCTCAGGGGCTGTCCCCGGAGAGTGCAATTAGGGGAAATGGTTTTCACCCCTTGGATCCCCAACTGTGGAATGCCCCAGGGGCCAATCATCTCCCCATTGCTGCTTAATGTCTACATGAGACTGCTGGGGGAGGTCATCCAGAGATTCAGAGTGATGTGTTATCTATATGTCAATGACACACAACTCTGTCTCTCCTTCCATCCTTCTTCAGAGGATACTGTGCCATCCCTTGAGCACTGCTTGGCTGCTGTGCTGAGGTGGATAAGGGACAATAGGCTGAGGCTGAATCCAGGCAAGATGGAGGTCCTCTAAGTGGTGGTCCCTTGATTTGGGAGGATCAATCTCCTTTGAATTGTGCACTTCATTCCTCTTCCAGGAATGAGGTGCAAGTCTAGGTGTTTTTCTGGACTCAACACTGTCAGTGGATAACCAGAGCTTGACCATGGGCTATTCTGCCAATTTCCACCTTAGATGGATTGTGCCCAGGCTCTCACCACACTGGTCCATGCACTGATAGTCTCAAGAATAGAGTACTGTAATGCTCTTTACGTGGGGCTTTCCTTCAGGCTGGCATGGAAGATCCAGCAGGTCCAGAACATGGTGACAAGGCTAGTGGGTGGAGTTAGGAAATACCAATATATCAACAACCCTGGCTACCTGTTCACTTCTGTGCAAGCTTTAAGGTTATGGTTCTAACATATAAAGACCTCAGTTCCTGGGAGAATGCCATCTTCCAATAACAACTGCCTGTCCTGCCTGTTCATCCCAGGCAGAATGTCTGGGGTTCTGACCCTGAGAAAGCTTAGAGGGAGGGGACTAGAAGCCAGGCCTTCTTGGCGGTCACACCTTGATTATGGAACCAACTAACCCCTGGCTCCCTTGCTATTAATTTTCAAAGAACTAAAAACTTGGCTATTCAGACAGACATTTCAATCAGGAGCAACCCATTGCAATTTTAATAAGACAATCACACCATCATTTTAAATATTTAAATACCCAATGTTTTATTGTGAATTTGTTTTAATTGCTGTTATATCTTATGTTGAATTTATATTTGTTATTATTACTTTATGTTTGTAATGAGGTTTGTTGTTTGATGTGTTGTGAACCACCCAGAGTAGCCTTGGCTAGATGGATGGTATACAAATAAAATAAAATCAATAAATAGAGAAATAAATGAAAAATTAGTCAAAATTTTAATATTTTTCAAAATTTTAGCACTGTGATCCCTACAATGGCATAACCCCATGGGTGCAGTGAGTATAGTGTATACCTTCAAGGCAACCTTCTGTTATCATAGAGGGTATGGCATTGATCCTGATGATTTACTCAGCACTGATGATTTACTCAGAATAAGACCATTTCTCATCATTAGGAGAAATGCTTAATCCCAGCATCACAGGGGAGTAGGTCCTTTCAAGGAGAAAGGTGAGGTAAAAATATTTTAAATAAATAAATAAAATAAATTGGACATGGCTGACAGTTTCTGCCTATCTGTGTCCTGGATCGTCTGCTTGATCAAAGATCTGGCATGACCATTTCTATGGTTTTACAGCTATACTAATTTTCAGTCATTCACAAATGTTAAAAGGTTTGCATTGCTTGGAGCTCAGTTCACTTCTCTGAAATGCCGCAAAATATCTCCAATGCAAGTAATGGGAGGTGGGTTTGGGGTTTGTTTGTTTGTTTGTTTTTATTTGGATTCACTGGGAGCAACAAGCCCTGCAGAAATGTTGTGCATTAAAAGGTGATAATCAGCTCCACCAAGACTTGGTCCATCCTGCCAGAAAGAGCCATTGACAGGTTAGAGCCTCCATGTTTAGAGCCCATCTGCTTCCACCCCTCCCTATGTAAAACAACAGACCAAATATAATGTAATGCTAGTGCTGAACCAGTTTTGCAAGCTAATGGAATTTATTTCCTTTTGACAACCTGTATTTCAACCCACATGAGCACCAGCATGGGTAGCACTTCCTTCTAAATAAGTGTGGCATGCTGGATAAGTATCTTTGAAAAAGAAGAATACAGATATCTTCTTTTAAGTGCTTTTATTTCATACTTCCAGCAGAATGTTTATGATCAGACTGAATTGCAAATGACAGGAGAGAAGATAATGACAAAAAAAATTAATTGCAAAATTAAACATTCACAATATAATGCAGCCCAGCAACCTAAATGAAGCTTTGTTAAATGAAGGTGACATACATTTCAGGAACAGTAGTTTCCCATTGGTTCATGCCAAGAACAAGTAATCCAAACTGGCATGTAGGATTATGCATGCATCAGCAATTATGATTTATAGCACCTGTTTGCAGTGGCTCTATGTATGATTGGCCTGGGAGCTAAAAATAAATCTGCAACATTTCACACCTGAGGTCTATCTAATGCACGATGCCTTGTACGCTAGATAATTTTGCAGAATGCAGAAACTGTGCCCACTAAAAATACAAATTCAAACATCTTGTAAGAATAGTTTTTAAAATATTGCCTGATTGGCAACTCGGACTAAGAAGAGGAATAAAGGAAAGTTACATCTAAGCCATATTGTAGTGCTAGGAATTTCAAGCTTTATTAGGGGATGACACTAGATAAAATATAGAAAGGGAATATGCTGGCATGAGAACTATTCTAGACCTGGGGGTTGGGTGAGAGAGGAGTGATGGCAGCATAATATCTGGGCTTCCAAAGTCTCTTTCAGTACAGCTACTACTTATGGAAGTGAGAATTACAAAGAAATCCTTTAAGCAAGTACAGTGGCGCCCCGCTAGACAATGTTAATTCATTCCACTGAAATCGCTGTTTAGCGAAAACATCGTCTAGTGAAAAGCCTTTCCTCACTGGAATGCACTGAAACCTGTTTAATGCATTCCAATGGGGAAAATACCTCGTCGTCCTGCAAAGATCGCACATAGGGAAGCTGCTTTGCGAACCACCGATCAGCTGTTCTAAATTGCTGTCTTGTAAAAAACTGGCCCGAAAACACCCGTTTTGCAAAGATCGCCCCTAGGGAAGCCATTTTGCGAACTGCCGATCAGCTTTTCTAAATCGTCGTCTTGCGAAAAAACGGTCCGCGAAGCACAGACCAAATCGCCATCCAGCAAAATTCCCCCATAGGAATCACTGTTTTGCGAAGCAAAATGGCGGTCGCAAAATGTCATCATCATGCGGATTCATCTTTCTGAGGGGGGTAATCATTTTGCGAGGTACCACTGTACTATATTCTGCTTAGCAAGATTATAGACTGTTCAACCAATTACATTCTTATTACAAGCTCTCATTTTCACCTATTTCATATAAGAAACAATTTACCTGGCAAAAAACAAAATGGATGCAAAGAAGTGAAATAACCCTGTTAGTATAAGAGATGAAGAGGATATTCATGTTGTTGCTATTGCTCACTTTAGCTGAGGAATTCTGGCATTTTTCTGTAAGTTTTCTGTAAGTTAATTGACATAGAAGTGGAATTTGTTCCAATACTTGCCAGAATCTTCCACTTCCTTTACACTGTTAATTTACAGGTTTTGGTCTCTTTGCTCCCTTGTCCCTGTGCCATTGCCCCTTGACACTTCTCCCTCCACCACCATCTCCGAAACCATTTGTGACTATGATGGTTAGCACTAGAGATAGGCAAAAAATATAAAAATAGTGATTCACTTTGATTCATGATTTGCCAAGGACAATAAATAACAAATTAGTGATTTTTTCTGACAAATTTAATCAATTTCAATTTGTTTTTGCCTTTAAAACCATATAAAATGCCCCCCCAAAGCACCTAGAGACACCAGAATTTCAGAAAAACTTCCTGACTTTCCTCTATAATCTGTACATGTTTGGTGAAGACTGGGTTTCAGACATCCAAGTTATACACCCACTAAGTGAGTCCCCCCCCCCCAGGAAAGTGTTGTTTAACAGCTGGCTTAAGGAAATCCAATCTTCACCAAACTTGGAGGGATTGTAGAGAAGAGTTCAGGGAAGTGTCCCAAAGATTTTGGTGTCTCTAAGTGTCTGAGGGCCATTTTAAAGCCCAACAAATTGACCAAAAATTAATTTGGACAAATACAAGTAGACAGTTATTTTGTGTGAATTTTGCAGTTCATTTTTAAAATTCATGCCCATCTCTAGTTAGCACTGGAACCTCTTTTCCTGTCTGCTTCCTGCCCCATTGTTGCATATGCTTTGTTATCAAGCATTTCTAGTCTCTCTGCTCATTGCTTTGTGGCTGCCTCTTGATGCCACTTCTAATATCTCCTAATTTACCCCCTTTTAAAAAAAGTTGGGAAAGTTTCATAGGACAAAATCACTCCTCCACTATAAAATGCGGGTGCTGGATTGTTTTAGAAGGGTTTTTTTTTTTTTAAAGAAAGGCCCAATTTCCAATGGGGGGGGGGGAGTTACAGGCAAGTGGGAACAAAATAGAATGAAACAGGACAAAAAATCAAAAGACAAAAAGTCCAGGAAAATGGTCCCAAAACCCACTTCATTTCTATTCATACTGGTATAAAAGACAAAACTATCTGAAAGGCAGTGGAAAAAACCCAGCAGTGTTGGGGAGCAATCAAGGTACATTCTGTGAAACAAGCATGCTGTTTGTATTAACCCTTAAATTTATATGCGGATCCTAGTCATGGTCCATGTAATAGCTACAAATGTGTATGTTTATTTTGAGAGAGAAATAGAGGGAGAGGGAAATCACAGTATTCTTCTAATCTTTTGACAGCACATGTTTCTCTTCAGTTATTGAGGTTACCATTGATATAAAGCTGGTTTTCTCAAAGTGTTATTCAGTAGATAAGCCTGTATAGATTCATGAGATACACACTTGGGCAGTTCGAGCACATCAGTGCTAGAACGAGTTATTGAAAATTTCCAGCTAGACATGAAGAAAGAGATGCTACACATCTGTCTTTCTCAAACTCTTGTTTCAAAAACACCATGTAAAGACTATTGTTAGATTAAAATATAATGCCTTTTTCACATACAGCTCTAAGTGATATTGCACACTATTATCTGCCTGATATATTCCTATACTAAATTAAAAAGCCAGAAAATCCAATTCTTCAAGAAACCTCTGGTTTATGAATTAGGGTATTTTACTTCTGTGCCCATGATTCAAAACACCAGGAAATAGCCTAATATTGTTGTACAATATTGTGCTCCCATTGCCAATAGGATAAAGTTTTACATAACAAAGGGCATCCTGAATGTTGGAAGAGAAACGTCTAAAATGAGATAGGTTGACTCAATAGAGGAAGCCACAGCTCTTAGTTTGCAAGACCTGAGAAATACTTGAGGAAAAGACAATATAGCTAGGAAGGGGGCAGGGACAGTAGAAAGAGAGAACAACCTAATATGCAATGTTGATGGTTTGCAAGATGTTTTTTCTTAATTACCAAACAATTGTATAGTGACAAGATGGGTGGAATAGGCACTAAAACTCTACTAATACTGAGTAAGACCATCTCATCCACAAAGTAAGAAGCAGTAATTTCACACCTTAAATATAGGTGCTTCTGAATATTTATTCTCTCTTCTTTTTAAAGTACCCTTAAAAATATTTTTCACCAGAAACAGAAGCCCTTTTTAATGTATGTTTGGCCAGGAAGGAGTTAAAAAGTTCTCCTCTTGAGAATCATTTAATTTGGTCCTATTTGGCAGGGTCAAAAGTTCAGCTCTCCTTTCTGGGCTCTCAAGCTGGGACTATGTTTCAAATTTTGTTTGGAACATTCACTGTTAAGAAAGTAAAAGGGTTGTTTCCCCTTTCAATGGGCTTTTCTCAGAGTCAATATTTCAGCCCCTGCAAAACGGATTCCTTCCAAATTAAAAAAAACCAGCTGAGACTATCCATTCTTTTTCAAGATAAGCATGACTGACCTTTTCAAATTTTAAAATTTGTTTTAAATCTACAGACAAAAATAGTCACTAGTAAATTGTTTCCCCAAACTTTCCCAAGCTTCTGTGTCAAATCTGATGCTGATTCAAAGTCCACCTTCTAAATTATATTTTGTTTGTTTGGAGTGTCCCCATATTTTAAGTACCATCTCCAAACCATGTTTTTTTTTAAACCTTTTTATCTTTGCAGACATACATTTTAAAATCCTTTTATTCCATAGATTCTTCCATCTCTCAATAGTTATTTCTCCTCCCAAATCAACTTCCCATATGTTTTTAAAACCTCTGGTTTTGTCCTACATTTCTATCAATATAAATTCTAGTTACTATCTCTTTCATTCTTTTACTCTAATTTTCTTTTCCTTCTGTAGTACCATTTCTTCAACTTTTGTAAACTCCTATTTATTATATATTTCCACCCATTCTTTAATCCAATGTTCGAACTGAATAATACTAAACCTCGATAATGTTTCAACTCCTAACACACTTGTTATTTGCACTTTACTGCCCATGTGTTCCAACCAATCTTTCACTCTAATAACTGCTTCCTCCTTAATACCTTTTCCAAACTTCCTTTCAAATTCCCTGTAAAATTCTGTTATAGGAGGTAATGGACAGATTGATGGGGTAAATATTTATCCTAATCATTTCTTCCTCATCTTTAACATAATTAAAAAGCATAATCTCTGATTTCTGCCAATTTATCTGTAAACCTGTCACCTATGCAAAAATTTTCAATGGCGATTTAATCTGATCCATAACCTTACATGGATCCCCTATTGTTAACAAGCCACAAAAAAGCTAATCTTAACCTTATCTTTAATACATGCACCCCTTATTAAATAGCCCACTCTAATAACATTCATTACTATTTCTATAACTAATCCAAATAATTTTGGGAAGAGGGGACATCCCTGTCTAATACTTTGGCCTAGGGATATTTGATCTACTACTCCATCATTAACCATACCATTGTGCTATTCTCCAACTTTTGAACCAATATCCAAATTCTAATATCTCTATCAACATTTTTGATGCTGGCCTTCCCACACAATAAAAACCCTTTAAAAATATCTAATGCAATAATTCCTGCTTTCAATTTATGTTGGAAAACAAAATTTTCTGGCAGAGATTTTTCCCTAGCAAACCAAAGCAACTAGCCTCATCGGCAAGGTCAGGATATCACTAAAATATGAAATTGCTGTTACAGGACTTTGTTATTACAGACACCACTACTATAAGCGAAATGCACCCTCACCGAGGAGGGGAGCTGCTAGAAAGTGCACCTCGCTATCAATAGATGGTGCCACAGGATATATATTATTTCATACACTCTTCTTTCTGTAACAAGTTTTTCCCAGTTTAAAAACTGTCCTTTTCACCCACCACCTTTTTATTAAAATCAGTAGTAAACAGGTTTTGCTGAGGACTTCCTGTTTCAGAAGGTGGTTGACTCGATAACCCTTTGGGTCCCATCTAGCTCCACCATCCTACGATTTTATGATTCTGTGACTGCAAGCTAGATGCCCTGGTAGACAATCTTATGCTCTCTTGCTTTCTCTCTTGTACTGCATAATAAATGGCTGCTGGGAGACTGTGGATAAAACTACCAAATATGGGCTGTGTAAGGCACTTTAACCTCATGTTTAGCTCAGGTTTGCTTGGTTTTTGCTTACCACAACCTAGGATGAGAGGTTTTCAACTTTTTGTTCCTCTTCTAGAAGAATATAAGGGCATGGCTATACTGATAATAAGAACTACCTTTAAACTGGCTTTTGCACATTTAAAAATGATTTGAAAAATGCCGACTACATGATGCATTATGAAGCTCGCTCCCCTCCCCCCCGCAAATCAAATTTGTTTTTGAAGAGGACGGTGGGGACTTTTTAATTTAACATGCTCAAGAAATCAATTCTTTATGAATTGTTTCAGGAAATGCAAACACCCCTGTTGTATTAAATACTGCCCTTGTGGTCAGGCCTAAGTTTCTGACATAATGTCATTATGTTGCTATGTCACATTTTTTTAAAGACAGAGAAATGCACACATTCCAAAGTATACATGAAAACCAAAGAATACTGTACAACACTGAAAACAAATGGGAAAGAGAAGGTTATAATCATAGGCGATGTGCTGGGATCAGCAACAATAGAAACTACACAGTCTGCAAACATATTGATTAATGAAATAATTAAAAATATCACATATAGTTTTCCAAAGCCATTTTAAGACCTTGCTTCATACTGGAGTAGAGATGGGCACAAAGTGGAAAAACAATGAAGTGGGGTTAACCATGAACCACAACACCCCCCTGAACTCTGGGAAAATGAATTGGTTCATGGTTTGTTTTTCCTTTTCATGCCTGGGAAGAGGGGAACCTCACACTTCCACTCCATCTGATAGATGTGTGCATGTGCAGAGACAGCAGGCCTGGCTCCTAGAAGGGAGGTCAGTCTGCTGTCTCTGAAGGAGGAAGAGGAGGACATGGAGGGCCAAATAGAGAGGAAAAGGGGATAGCAAGAAGGGGTCAGGGGGCATCTGTTTTGCCAAAGCAAAACAAAACAAAACAAAACGCTGAGTGTAAAAACGTTTGGTGGTTCATTTTGTTTCAGCAAAATAGTACTGATGAACTGAACCAGGAACTGAACCACAAACCAGCTGTTGTTGTTATTTTTATTCATAATTCAGTTTGTGCCCATATCTATATCAGAGTAATAATTTTCAATTTAAAAATACATTGGAGCTGAAACCAGTGCAAATCTGCACTCTAAGACAAAAATAAAGCACACAATAGCTAATCACATGATTCACAGCTAACCTAGTTTAGCACATTGAAAGATTAGATAGTAACAAAGCAAAACCACACACAACAAGCCATGCTAGTCTCCTCATAATGAATACAAGGGGAAAATTTGATTACTTAACCTAGCCAATCTCTTAGACTATTTTTTCATCTTTTCTGAGAATCTAAATACAGTACATAAGGAATAAAATAAGGAAACCTAACCCCTGAGGTATGATTATAAAACATATAAAAAGAGCATAGTAACCAAGTTATCTTCTCTCTTACATTCTATGCATATCTGCATCATTAAGACATGCAATTAATCCTAATGATTGTTTACAGAAGGAATGGGATTTAATACCAGGAGCAATAGATCTAACTTCAATGTGTCTCTCTCATGGAATATTTATACCACCTCATAAAGTGTATCAAATTTTTGACTACTGCAGGTTTTCATCTACTGTACAGTAGTCATTATGCCTATCTATGTAATTTGATTATTGCAATGTTTCCATCAGTCATAACTGGATAAGAAAGAGATTGTGGTTCAGACAAGAAAAATGGGGATTGTGACTGCACCACCTAATCCAGGATGTAGCAAATTAAAGAAACTGCAGTTTCTATGTGCTTGAAATAGTGCTGGAGCAACAAAAGGCACTCTACAGTTCGGCATTGGATACTTCCACAGGTGTGGCTGCTCCTTTGAGCAAAGAAGAGTGGGCCATATTGAGTCAAGTGGTCTGTGTCTTCTGAAGCTTTGAGAGGGCAAAACAGGTTCTTCGTGGGGTGACAGCCACCCTTAGTCAGGTGATCTCCATCTTCCAGGGTTGGGTTGGCATCCTAGCATAATGAAGGAACAGTCTATGTGCATGAGGAATTCCATAGAGGGAGAGCAGCACTTTTCTGGCCTGAAGTGATGTCCCTGGCAAGCAAGCTAAAGGATTTGCTCCACTATGCCTCCTTGTGGAAGAAAGAGGACTATATTCTAGCAACCCTCTTGGGTAAAAGAGAATTTCTGGTAGACTATTTCCTGGACTAAAACTAGAATTCATGAGGCTCATCCATTCTGATTCATTTTATAATCCCTTAAATAAAAGAGAAAGATCAATAGATTTAGATAATGAGGCTGGTGAATGGAGAAAGACAGCAGATTCATCTCACACAGCATACTGATCTCACACAGAGCTTGGAAACATTACTCAATAGGTAATCTATTACTTGTTTCTCATTTTTAAGTGATGCAAGGGATGAATAATGCAGTCTGTGTTTCATACAGTACTATCAGTATTATTTAATTACAAAAATAATTAGAAATGGCCCACAGTGGCCAATTGTCCCATACCTGTGGATAATTTTGCAATGACAGTTAAATATCACTCATCATGTGAAAATTATAATGCTTGTTGGCCCCCATTATTCTAACAAGTTGTTGTTGTTTAGTTGTTAAGTCATGTCCGATTCTTCGTGACTCCATGGACCAGAGCACGCCAGGCCCTCCTGTCTTCCACTGCCTCCCGGAGTTTGGTCAAATTCATGTTGGTAGCTTCGATAACACTGTCCAACCATCTTGTCCACTGTTGTCCCCTTCTCCTCTTGCCTTCACACTTTCCCATTATCAGGGTCTTTTCCAAGGAGTCTTCTCTTCTCATGAGATGGCCAAAGTATTGGAGCCTCAGCTTCAGATTTGTCCTTCCAGTGAGCACTCAGGGTTGATTTCCTTTAGAATGGATAGGTTTGTTCTCCTTGCAGTCCAGGGGACTCTCAAGAGTCTCCTCCAGCACCACAATTCAAAAGCATCAATTCTTCAGCAGTCAGCTTTCTTTATGGTCCAGCTCTCACTTCCATACATCACTACAGGAAAAACCATAGCTTTGACTATGCGGACCTTTGTTGGCAAGGTGATGTCTCTGCTTTTTAAGATGCTGTCTAGGTTTCTCATCGCTTTCCTCCCAAGAAGCAGGCATCTTTTAATTTTGTGGCTGCTGTCACCAACTGCAGTGATCAGGGAGCGCAAGAAAGTAAAATCTGTCGCTGTCTCCATATTTTCCCCTTGTGTTTGCAAGAAGGTGATGGGACCACTGGACATGATCTTAGTTTTTTTATGTTGAGTTTCAGATAGTTTTTTTGGACTCTCCTCTTTCACCCTCATTAAGAGGTCCTTTCATTCCTCCTCACTTTCTGCCATCAGAGTGGTATCATCTGCATATCTGAGGTTGTTGATATTTCTTCTGGCAATCTTAATTCCAGCTTGGGATTCCTCCAGTCCGGCCTTTTGCATGATGTATTTTGCATATAAGTTAAATAAGCAGGGGGATAATATACAGCCTTGTCGTACTCCTTTCCCAATTTTGAACCCATCAGTTGTTCCATATTCAGTTCTAACTGTTGCTTCCTCTCCCACATATAGGTTTCTCAGGAGATAGATAAGGGGGTCAGGCACTCCTATTTCTTTACGGACTTGCTATAGTTTGCTGTGGTCCACACAAAGGCTTTTGCATAGTCAATGAACCAGAAGTATATATTTTTCTGGAATTCTCTGTAATCTTGCGCATGTTAGCAATTTGGTCTCTAATTCCTCTGCCCCTTCGAAATCCAGCTTTTACTTCTGGGAGTTCTTGGTCCACATACTGCTGAAGCCTGCCTTGTAGGATTTTGAGCATAACATTGCTAGCGTGTGAAATGAGTGCAATTGTATGGTAGTTGGAGCATTCTTTGGCACTGTCCTTCTTTGGGACTGGGATGTAGACTGATCTTTTCCAGTCATCTGGCCACTGTTGAGTTTTCCAAACTTGCTGGCATATTGAGTGTAGCACCTTAACAGCGTCATCTTTTAAGATTTTAAATAGTTCAACTGGAATGCCATCACCTCCACTGGCCTTGTTGTTAGCCAAGCATTCTAAGTCCCACTTGACTTCACTCTCCAGGATGTCTGGCTCAAGGTCAGCAACCGCACTATCTGGGTTGTCCGGGGTATCCAAATTTTTCTGGTATAATCCTCTGTGTATTCTTGTCACCTCTTCTTGATATATTCTCCTTCTGTGAAGGCCCTGCCATTTTGTCCTTTATCATGTCTATCTTTGCAGAAAAGGTTCCTTTAATAGCTCCAGTTTTCCTGAACAGATCTCTGGTTTTTCCTTTTCTATTACTTTCCTCTGTTTCTTTGCATTGTTCATTTAAGAAGGCCCTCTTGTCTCTCCTTGCTATTCTTTGGAAGTCTGCATTCAATTTTCTATAGCTTTCCCTATCTCCCTTGCATTTTGTTTCCCTTCTCTTCTCTGCTATTTGTAAGGCCTCGTTGGACAGCCACTTTGCTTTCTTGCATTTCCTTTTCTTTGGGATGATTTTTATTGCTGACTCCTGTACAATGTTACCAGCCTCCAGGCACTCTGTCCACCAAATCTAGTTCCTTTAAATCTCTTCTTCACTTCCACTATGCATTCATAAGGCAGTGGTCAGGGAACAGAGGTAAATTACCCCAAATGGGGTAAAAATGATAATCCTGGGAGTAATGAGGATGCGACTCTAACCCCTTTCTCTCCTCCTCTTCCTCCTCTTCTGCCTGGAGGGGGTCCCCAGCTGCCCGATCGCCCCATTCCGCTCCGTTCTCTGGCCCAGCTGCCACTGAGCCATGGCAGATGGCGGATGGCCATGGACCCTGGTTGGCGGCATAAAGCAGTTGAGGTGAAGATGTCAGGGCCGGTCATGGAGGAGGGCGAGGCCAGGGCGAGCGTCCAGAACACCCCA
This sequence comes from Pogona vitticeps, assembly GCF_051106095.1. Classification (NCBI taxonomy): domain Eukaryota; kingdom Metazoa; phylum Chordata; class Lepidosauria; order Squamata; family Agamidae; genus Pogona; species Pogona vitticeps. Next base: position 58,431,487 of record NC_135788.1, on the reverse strand, counting down.
GCCAGGTGGAGCCTCTCCTTCCAGTGCCTAGAGAGGTGGATCGTAGTGGAGGGAGGTGGGCATGGCCACAAGAGCAGCCGAGGCCAGGCTCAGCCTCCTGGTGCTGGGATGCCACCGCCACCTCATGACCCATCCCCATTCCCTGAGGAGCCCATAGGGCAGCAGCGGCCTTCAGCACCACTGCCACACCAAAAGGCTGGGCCTGGCACAGCCTCTCACCCCCCATGCGGCAGCTGTCATGGAGCTTTGATGGCGAGGCCCGCAGGAGCCCTGACGCCAAAGCTCACCACAGTTGCCCTGGTGAGCAGCCGCTGGTGCTGGTGCCGGAGCAGGGAGTGGCATCGGAGGCCTTCAGTGATGAGCCACTTGCTGCTCTTCGACGGCCACCCAGGAGCCGCCCACTGGCAGAGAAGAGGAGCCACCACCACAGGGCCAAGGACTAAACACCGCCCTGCCAGGCATGGGCAGCGAGGCTTCGGCAGTGGCGCTCAACTGGCTGCACGTGACCGAGATCCCTCCTTTTAAATCAAGGGGGCGATGTCGGCATATGTAAATTTTGGGGGGGTGGGTAAAAGGTAAAAAAGTTCCCTGACCTCTGTCATAAGGAATTTGGTTTTGATTATACCTGACTAGCCCAGTGGTTTTTCCTATGCTTTGTTTTGAACTTCAAGGCCAAACTTACCTGTTATTCCTTTATCTCTTGACTCCCTACTTTACCATTTCAATCCCCTATAAGAAGATCATCTTTCTTTGGTGTCAGTTCTAGAAAGGGTTGTAAGTCTTCATAGAATTGGCCAATTTCAACCTCTTCAGTATTGGTGGTTGGTGCATAAACTTGGATTACTGTGATGTTGAAAGGTCTGCCTTGGATTTGTATTGAAATAATTCTATTATTTTTGAGATTGTATCCCAGTACAGGTTTCCCCACTCTTTTGTCAATGTTTATTCTTGCCATCTCCTGTTTGAGCACATCCAGTTTACCAAGGTTCATAGATCTTATATTCCAGGTTCCTATGCAGTATTTTTCTTTATAGCATCGGACTTTCCTTTCACTTCCACACACGTCCACAGCTGAACATCTTTTCAGCTTTGGCCCAACCACTTCATTAGCACTGGAGCTCCTTGTACTTGTCCTCTGCTCTTCCTCAGCAGCATGTTGGATGCCTTCCAACCTGAGGGGCTCATCTTCCAGTGTCATATCTTTTAGCCTTTTGTTTCTGTTCATGGGGTTTTCTTAGCAAAGATACTGGAGTGGCCTGCCTGCTCCAGGTGGATCACATTTAGTCAGAACTCTCTACTATGACCTGTCCATCTTGGGTGTCCCTTCACGGCATAGCCCATAGCTTCTCTGAATGACTCAAGCCCCTTCACCACGACAAGGCAGCAATCCATGAGGGGGTTCAAAACAAGTAAGGAGTCATAAATAAAACTGTTACTGGACAACTTTCATTTGAATACAATTATTTGACATCTGGGTATGTTAAAAGTGACAGTGTTATTCAAACAAGTAAGGACTCGTAAATAACACTGTTACTTTTAACATACACAGATGTCAAGTAATTGTATTCCAAGTGAAAGTTGTCCAGATGCTTAAAGTAATCAGTCCATTTCCATCAATACTTGCTCCATAGGTCCACTTTAATGGATTGATCATCTTTAGGGTTAAGCTTGAATCCAGGCTCATATGTAGAGAGTTTTCCCCACGTAAAGGCTCAAGGTCCAGTCAAGGTCAGAACGCAGATACTGTTTAGAAGTTCCACTTTGGCTGGATTAGGCTTTCTAGGTTAATTTATCTGTAGTTCCATTCTGTTGTCAGAAAGAAAGGGAATTCCAAACAGTCATAAAGTGTTCATCATTGATTCTAAGCTTTTTCCCCAGCACCTTAGATAGCTGTTTCAAGTAACATAAATAAGTTTAGTTTCCCAGAGTTGTTGCCAGTGATGTTTTCAAGAGAAAGATTCTTACGTTTTTAACGACAAAGTAATACCAAATTCCCTTCCTTGAAGTATAATTAAATGTCTAATTAATGCCCAATTTATTTTCCTTGTGTCTCTCTGCGTCTCCTCCTCTCTCCAGATTCAACACTGCTCAATCAGTGGTGGGGTATAGAAGACACTATTTCTGCCATAGAGATTGTCTCGTCCAGGAATAATAAAGGAATACAGTTAAAAAATGTTTCTCACCCAGTGGTAACACAATGTTAATTAGGCTGATTTATCGCTTCTCCATTGCTGGCTGCTGAGGACTTGCAAGCAAGCTAGTTCAGCTGCTTGTTTTCGCCCGCTGGTTGATTGGAGAGTTTCCCACATCAAACGTGGGTTATCACTGTTGTCCCCCTCCCTAGTGTTCAACAGGTTTCTCCCCCATTTCACCACCTCTTTGGGGTGGCTTTAACCCCCCGGGGGGGGGTCCTAAACAGGTCAGAATTCAGCCCAAGGGATGGAGCTCCATCTTCCTGCTGCTGTCTCAAGCCGGAACAAAAACTTGCTTCTTTTTAGCTGATCACAATTCTTAATTCAGATCCCATCATGTTTTTGCACTAAATGGTCATTCAATAGCTATAATATTTTGACATATCGTTTACTTGGAGCCTGGTTATTAATTTGATGTGATTCAGCTCGACATGTGTTGTTCTTTATTCATTAATCCACTATCAGGTTTGAGATCTGAGGTGAAAAGTTACTTGCTTAATTTCTCAGATGGAGAGAGCACAAAGAAAGAACTCAACTTCCTTTAAGTCTTGTGACATAAAGAGATTAGAGCCAATGCAGTATAAATATCTTAAATGCTTAGCAGTGCACACAGCTAGTGTCAAAGGGTGCCCAACCAGAGTTAATTCCTTAATTAATATTGATGCATCATGGTATTAATATATTTCTCTATTAAGGTATTTAACTAAAGCTATCTAAAGCACTTCAAAATAATATTAGACATGGCAAATGTGAGCTGAGCAGAACAATCTTACCTACTGTTAATTTGCATATTTACAAAGTCCAGGCAGAAGAAAACCTTGCATAGCTGACTGCACTATGAATGAGTTGCATGCTTTGCTTTGATTATAATATTTATCTCTGGTGTTCAAGTACATATATGTCTTGATGCCTCCTGTCCAGCTTAAAATCAAAAGTGCCCCAGGCTTAAAGGCATCTCAACTTTGTGAAATTCATGTTTTCTTCCTACCTTTGTTTCATAGTGAAATTTATTTTTTTTCCTGCATTGAAGCAGATACATTTTTTGCATAATTATCTAGTATGTACTTTTATTTACTCATAGAACTTACACATTTATCTGCAATTTTACACATTTCTCCACATTGATTGAAGTGTATATTTTCCCCCAGCTATATGTACATTCTATATATATCATGTGCTGTCAAATAAATTTTGACTTATGGTGATCTTTTTCATGGTTTTCCAGGTAGACAATAGTGTCTTACCATTCCCTTCTTCTGGGACTATGCAGCTTGCCCATGACTACACAGGCTGGCTCTTCTCCCAGGAGGCACAGTGGGGAATTGAACTCCCAACCTCTGGCTTCACAGCCAGATATCTAACGCACCAAGCTGTTACCATGGACATGGTTTCGTGCATACTTTCTCTAGAATGCCTGATAAGCTTCACAAATGAAGTGAAGCATATGTATTTCTTCCTGCAATGAGGACTGAGAGGTGCAAAAGGGCTCCTTTCCTGAGGACAATCAGAGCCAACAGAATTCACTTTCATTCCCAGTGTTGAGTAAAGACCCATCCCAATGCCTGTACAGGTGCTGCCTCTGCCCCTTTTGGATAAATTCTGCATAGGAAAGATACAACTCTGCACAGAAATTGCAATCATGTTCGACAATATGACGAATTTTCAAGGAAAAAATGACTACACTATTTCTGGTTAGAAAAAATAATCAGACAGAAAAAAGAAAAAAGAAAAAAATATTTTTCCCTGATTGCTGCTGACAATAAGAGATTGAAATATTCGCATTTGTGGTCTACAGTTAAGTTCTCCATGTTCCAAAAGAGGTAAACAATAATAGGACATGTAGCTTTAGAAAGTTATTTCAGCACAAATACATGTATAATTAAGGAAAGATCTGAAGAAATAACTTGCATGGACCATTTGTGATGGTCTGGTGTCAGCTATTTTCTGGTGATTAGATGATGTACAGGCTATCACGAACCAGCCTGAACCTGCTCAGTGCCCAACCCAGACTGTTTTGTTCCAGTGGCAGGGCTACTCCTTTTTGGAGCAGGGCTAGGGCAATTCCTGTGTGAAAAGAACAGCTGCCTTACCGAACATCACACTCTGTTCTCACAAACAGTAGGTCAATGCACTAACTTCACATTTTGCTAAATATATCTGGTTCTGCTTGGAATCTGGAACAGACAGTGGTTCACTTGGACATTGGGTGGCAGCTCTAAAATCTGGAAGGACCCAGGTATATGGATGATACAGCAACTCTCATGTTACTGGCACACAACCACAAATGCAAGCAACAGCAATTTGCTGCTGTGATTTATGCAATTATATTTATTCCTTGTTCCCATCCCCTGGAAGGAGCTCTTCACACATATATCTGTACTTGGATAGGTTCCTTTCAGAATGAAACTATGCAACAGCAAGGAATATGCCAATATGCATGTCACTAAGCTGATCTTGAAAATTAATAGTAGTATAGCTTCACCTGTCATGCTGCAGAAAGGAACTGATTTGGCACTAGGGGGAAAAAGTTGCCATCAATCTTACCTCTCTAGGAAGGATGTCCTGAAGTCCTGGTGCCAGGAAAGAGAATGTCTTCACTTTTGTAAGTGCATAAAATATTTCTTGTATTCACAGAAGGGCTTCCTGTGAAGAGGAGCTACCAGCGTAAGGGCAATTTAAAAGATAAAGGGACAGAACAGTGGGTGCTCAAGGAAATCAAGCTTGAACTCTCAGTCAAGCAAAAATAAGTAACCTGAGTCTATCCTCCTATGCACATATAAAGGAAATACAGAAGTGACCAGAATATACTATATTGCTGGGAAAAGTAGGGTGGGACAATAGGAAAAGAGGAAGATCTAACATGAGATGGATTGATTCAGTAAAGGAAGCCGCAGATGTTTGTTTCCAAGATCAGAACAGAACTTAATGGAAAAGACAATATTGCTAGGAAGGACTGGGGGCAGCAGAAAGAGAGGAGAACATAATGTGAGGTGCTGTCGGTTTGCAGGATCTGAGCAGAGTCCTTTATGACAGTACACTTTGGAGGTTCATAAGAATGATAGGAGAGGGAGGTGTATTTACCTCCCTTCTATCTCCCTAAACTTCAACACATTTCCCCCCTGTCTTTGGTGGATGTTGCTGTTGTCTATTTACTCATAAATAAACTGGGTAAAACTTGATTTTTGATCATCCTCAGCCTGGATTAAAGAGGCCTGAAGGCAAAACTGCATTTAAATGGCATATTTTATCCCTTGTAGATTTTACTGTGAAATTGGGGGTAGGGGTTGGTGATCACACACTGGGGCCTGAGAAACTGAGAGAAGGGCCTTCTATAAGATCTTAAAAAGCAGATGGAGTTGGCTGTCATCAGCCACTTCTTGGCTTTTTGAATCATGGTGTAGCGAACAGCCCTGCCCTCACGTATCCTTCACAGCAGAACACTGGAGAAGGAGCCTATGAGGCGACAGAAGGCGGAGCCAAGGGGTGAGGGAGCTGGATATAAAGACTGGTATATGGAGTCTGAGGAGAGAATCTGGGAGAAAGAGACTATCTTGAAATTGACTAGAGAGTGAGTTAGAGATCTGTAAGAACATAAGAGTTAAAAGGGTTTTGAAGTTGTATCTGATTAGATTCAATATATTGTCAGTGCTGGCCACACATTTGGGGACAGGCAATGGTATTTGAATGTCACACTTTGTCACCTTCAGATGTATTTCTTGTCCATTCTTATTGCCCTTTTTCTATCAGCGCTTGAATGAGTTTTGACAGTACATATGGCAAAGTACTTCCAAATAAGCAAGAATGATTATATTTTAATAATCACCTCATTCTTGCCCCATTTTAAAAATAAGCAACCATATCTTGCAAAATATGAAACCAATTTATTATGTGAACATGTCACATTCATGATTATTCTGCTACGTCTTCTTTTCACATTTGGGATCACTGACAAGTCTTTTAAAATGGGGGAGGAAAAGGTGAGGAAACTCTTAGGGGATACTTACAGGGCTGGCCCAAGATATTTTGCTGTCTGAGGGAAAGGTCCAGATGCCATAAAATCCTCTCTAGTCTACCTACAGAGGCCAATGGGGCTGACTGTTGAATCTAATTTTGTCATTGCTAAGCTAGCCTGAGGGCAACATTTGCAGTACAGAGTAAGCTACCTGGAGTACACACAACTGAAGAGAGTCACCCAATGTCTCTTGCTGTTGCCTTCTACTTATTATCCATCCTCAGAAGAAATCACTTCACTCTTTCCAGTGATGGGCCAATCCCTGGACACATACACAAACAAGGGGAAGGATAATATGAAAGAATACAAAGTAGCTCTGATGGTGAAGAAATGTACCACCAGCCAAGTTTTTTTTTAATCAAAGCATTTTAAAAACTGGCACCAGATTTTTTTTCCCCACCAAAATGGTCGCAAAAGCCTGCCTTCTGTTACTCAATCTGCTCCCTACAAACAAAATGGTCCATTTCCACCATTTCATTTGAGTTCTCTGGGAGTACCTTCTAGTACCACTGACTGACTAGTGGTAGGACATTAAAATGTGTTGTTGAGAGCCAGTTGATGCCCACACTCGTAGAAGCGTAAAGAACAAAAAGACTACTTAGCCACTTCAGAACAAATATTTTTAAGACTATAAAATGTGAGTGAGATGGTGGTCCTTAACTTCGCTGGTTCTGTAGCAGAAAAATATAACTGTGACAGGGCTATGGAACTGCAAGTGGAACTGATGGATACATAGGAGATTTGATAGTGGTTGTGGTGGTTTTCTGTGACAAAAATCTAGTGTTAATGGCAGTATTTACTTCAGTTCTTGGTTCCATGTGAATAATTGCATGCACAGCTTCATTTTCAATCTTAAATAGTTTAAGTGTGTTTTAGATCTTTTGTAGTAAACTTATTCTCAGTTGCTAGTTCTATTTTGGATTTTATGTGTTGTTCTTTTATTCTTTTAGAATTTATTTCCTTGTTGCATTTATTTTATATTTAATTTTTGTATTCAAAAACTGCCCAGAGATTTTTTGTTATTGGTTGTTTGAAAATAAAAATAAAAAGGAAATATCATCTCTTAATTTTGCTTTGACAAGTGCTGAGCTGGTATTAGGAGAATTCTTTCTAAACAACACTAATGTCATACATTTTTGAAGTGTTATCCTTACTTTTCTAAGGGAGCAGTAAAGTGCTAACCTGAGAGCTCAAAAGCTCCCAAACAGATTGACCTGAAAGCTCAAGTTGTTTTGGTGCTTGAGGCAGAAAATCTAACAGCACCATTGCCATGCACTAATTAACATGGAGCCAATTCAACAGAAAGGTCTCTTTCATAAACTTCTTTTTGACATGAACTGAACAAAACTATTGTATTCCTCAGAATCCATAAATGTTGTTTTGAAAAATTGCAGTGATGTTTCTAAGTATCTGATTACCATTAAAGATGCATTGTGGTTACACTTATAAAAAGAACAGTTTTTCATTTCTCAAAATTAGTAAAAATAAATAATTATTCTTTGTAAACCTGGCTGCTACTGACTTGTGGTGCAAAAGATACTTTCTTTACATCCATTTCACTGTTCTCCCAAATTCCATAACAGAGTACAAACCAGCAGCAGGAGGCAACACACAAGGCAGCATTTGAACTACATGAACCTTACAATGAGGAAATGCCTCTATTGCTAAAAAGAAAATGAAAGAAATAGCTACAGTGCTATGGAATTGAAGATAACCCTCACTCAGTTACAACTATAACATTATCTATTTACAACTTAAATATTGGGGAAATGAATTCATTATGCATAACACAGATTTGTAACTAGTTACTCTCAAGTTCTGATGCTCTTGAGTAACTCCTGCTTAATGTCAGTGGGGCTCGTACAGGACCATCTCCCAACAAATCTTGCTGCCCCAAGTCAAGATGTTGTTGCTGTTGCTGTTGCTGCTGTATCAAGAAGATAGTGGATCCCACACTCCATTCAGTTCATCCTCTGAATCATTCTGGCTGTTTCTGGGTGAGGTGCCCACAGAAAGATCTTGCACCACAAATAGCTGAGCTAAGCAAGAAAAATTCTATAGAACCAAGATCAAGAAAGAGAATACTAAGTGAAAGTAATATAAGACAAGTGCAGAAGGTCTAAAGTCAAAGTTCAGGGACAGTTCAGAGTGTAATCAGCAAAAAGGCAGGTAGATTCCAAGAAGAGAAGTCAAAATGCAACCTAAGCTCAAGCACCAGCAAATCAAGCACAGTGTCCTTAGTGGAGAATTTCCCCCTGTCTAACCATGATACTTGCCTTCTCTTTTCCTTTCCTTCCCCCTCCCCTGCCCTCATAATCAGTCAGCATTCCCAAACCAGCACACATGCTTATTTCTCCTGGAGGTGTGTGTGGTGAAAGGGTTTTCTGTAGGATTCCTTCCCTTAAAATTTCTCTTCTGCTTCTTTGTAGTTGTGATTTTCCAAAACTGTGGATCTCTCCCTCTTAAGGGGGAATCAAAGTGCTGGTACTTTTCCTGTAGCTAAGACCCTCTGAGTCATCCCTGTTGTTTCTGTCTATTTTCCTTCCTTCCCCTTGGCAGCCACAGGATCATGTCTCTTCAGAATGGCCTCTCTTTCAAAATTATCATCCCCTCATATCTTATAGGGATAGCTCAGACCCTCTTTTCCCCTTTAGGTAGAATCTTTTCTGCCTTTAATTCTCCCAAGGTGGTGGAAGGTGGCTTTCTCTATCACTTGCCTGTCTGCCTGCTTGCCAGATTAAGATGAGTGTCTTCACTTTTCCATTTTGATGTCTTAGTTGTATGTCTAGTAGTATATTAATTAAAAAAAGATAGCTTGGGTGCTGCTTGGCTTTTTGCACTCCAATTTTTGTCTGCACCCATGTCGGAGATGGTAACTACAAATCAGAAAAGGAGCTGTCCTGCAATTCACTCATCTGGCTGCTTTGAAAACTTTGTTTCTCTCCTGTTCCTACACAAGCAGCTCTCCAAGTCTGTTTGTCTCTCTCTCTCTGTGTGTGTGTGTGTATGTGTGTTTGTTTGTGCACATTGCAGTGTCCTATTGCAGAGCCTGGAAGAATAAGGAGGGGATGAGGTAGAAGAACAGGGGAGCAGCGTTTAGAGGAAAGCAACAGTACTTGCTGCCTCCACCACAATTTCACAGCACCAGGGGTCTAGTCTTGGGATGGCAGTTGAGTTATAATTTGAAGCTGTGAATGTATGAGCACACACGCCATGGAAGAAAAGTGTGTGAGAAATAGTGTATATGTGTTTAAGTCTCCTGCACTTCTATGGCTATATTATTGCTCTTTCTGTGGTTATACTATTGCTCTGGTAGTGGTACTATTTTGGTTATACATGTAAGGGTAGTGATATACTGTAAATGTTCTTACAACATTTCCTGAGCAGAACAGAAACATCTTTGCATTGATGGTGCTTTTGTTTCTCTTGTTATGTGCCCTTAATTTCCTTATATACATGTGTGAGAAGATCTGTCACTTAAATTTTATAACCTCAGTTTTTTCCATTATAAGTGTGAAATAAATATGTTCTGAGAAATTTCAAAAACAAACAGAAATGAAATCCTTCCCCAGTCTGCATCAGCTAAATGTAATGCAGCTGTTCCCAGCATAAACAGAATTTGTTTTACGTGCCTGTCACTCAGCCTATCAGAAAAAAGAGGTGGCAACCCACAGTTAGCATCACATAAACCACTTCTGAGTACTCTCAACCCAGAAAACCCTGGAAAAGGTTGCCATAAGTCAGAATTGGGTGGATCTCTCAAGTTCTCTTTCTGCCTCTCGTGTTTGATTTTTTTTAAAAAAAGTTCCATTTTACTTTTAGTGTGCAGAAAAACAAGCAGAAAACTCATATCCATCCCTATGCTTATTCACTTTTCCTCCATCATTGTCACATTTTTAAAATAACATTAATATCTAGTAATATCATTAGTTTTTTCCAATATCATAAAATGTTGCCTTTAGTGGGTTGTTTTGCAGGCTTTGGTGTATTTGTTAAAAAAACAAAAATAATTTTAAAGCAAATATTGGTAACGCAGTTGAGTTATTTTTAAAAAGAATAAAAAACTCTAATAAAAAAGTTTTGCTTAGGGAACCTCTTGGTAAATGTGTCCTCTCCACCAGCACAGACATTTTTTTCCCTTCATGCTGCTTTGATAGTGTCTGCTTTTTCTGAATCTTTAACCCAGTTAGTGAAAAAATGCTGATGTAAGGCAGAAACATATCACTGCTATTTGCTTTTACTGAGAATTTAACATAAAATTGAAAAGCTGAAGTGGAAGTTTCCTTTTTGCTTCTAATGGCTGATCAGATAAAATGCACGTTTAGCAAGACATAATTTATTTTGTAATGCAGTGGAAAAAAGATGGGAGGAGAGGGACTAAGAGAATGAAAGAGAGAATGGTTTTCCTAAAACAAACATGAGAGGAGGGGAGAAATCCTTCAGTTGGTTGTTGAGGTATCTTTCACTGAAAGAAGCAAACATTGGACTGAATGAAATGATTTCTATTTCTCAGGAATGTGCCCTGAAGATTGGCTGCCTAAGGACTACTTTTTACACAATTATTGCTGTTCAGGTTGAGACACCCATGTGCAAAATACCATGCATGCTTCAGCCTTATTCAGGTGGTGCATAAGTAAGCAGCTTAAATAAGCAGGATAGTGAAACATGCTCGTCCTACCCCATCCTCAAACATTCCTTTCCCATTTATAGATTGAACGTTTCTGAATGAGAGGGATTTCCTGAAACTATAGAGGCTACAAAGGTGATTTTTTAAAAAGTTATATGCCACTGTACATAAAAAATTATAGGGCACCGTGGTTTTTGATGACTCAACATCAGATCCCTTTGACATTCAAAGTGGAGTGAAACACGGCTGTTTCCTTGCACCAACTGTTTGGGATTTTTTTTGCTGTCATGATGAAGCACACTTTTGGAACCACAACAGAAGGCATCTATCTCCAGACTAGATCAGATGGGAAGCTCTTTAATCTCTCTAGACTGAGAGTGAAGACCAAAGTCGAGCTGAAATGCATGCAGGACTTCCTCTTCGCCAATGATGCAGCTGTTGTTGCCCACTCTGCCGAAAACCTCCAACAACCTATGAATCGTTTTAGTAAGGCCTGCCAAGATTCTGGATTAACAATCAGCCTGAAGAAAACACAAGTCATGGGCCAGACATGGACTCACCTCCCTCTTTTACCATCTCTACACAAGAATCGGAGATTGTTCATGACTTTGTGTACCTTGGCTCAACAATCTCTGACACACACACTCTCTCTCTCTGGATGTCAAGCTAGATAAACACAATGGCAAAGCAGCTACTATGTTCTCTAGACTCACAAAGAGACTATGGCTTAATAATAAGCTGATGGCATATACCAAGATCCAGGTCTATAGAGCTTGTGTCCTGAGTACACTCCTGTACTGCAGTGAGTCCTGGACTCATTGTGCATGGCAGGAGAGGAAGTTGAACATGTTCCATATGTGTTGTCTCTGACGCATTTTTGGTATCACCTGTCAGGACAAAGTTCCAAATAGTGTAATCCTGGAATGAGCTGGAATTGTTAGAATGTATACATTACTGAAACAATCAGATCTACATTAGCTTGCGCATGTCATGAGAATGTCTGATGTTGGATTCCAAAAAATCTCCTGTATGGAGAATGAATGCAGGGAAGGCACCCCAGAGGGAGACCACAGCTGCGATACAAGGATATCTGCAAGTGGGATCCGAAGGCCTTAGGAATGGACCTCAACAGATGGGAAACCTTGACATCTGAGTGTTCAGCCTGGAATCAGGTGATGCAGAATGGCCTCTCCCAATTTGAAGAGACACCTGTTCAGCAGGCCAAGGCAAAAAGGCAGTCTCAAAACAAGCAAAATCAGGGAGCTGGACAGGGGACAGATTGTATTTGTCTTCAGTGTGGAAGGGATTGTCACTCTTGAATTGGCCTTCTCAGCCACACTAGATGCTGTTCCAAAACCTCTGTTCAGAGTACGTTACCATAGTCTCTTGAGACTGAAGGATGCCTACAATAATATGCCATAAAACCACTTCTGATTTAGGACAACTCTTTGAATTACTGATACCTGAAAGGTAAAAACATTAACAGCCCTGCTAATGTCTTGCAAACTAAGGGCTGGGGTTTCATTTCTTAAGTCAGTCTAACTCATGTTAAGTTATTGTCTTTTCCCTACTGCCTTCAATTTTACTGGTATTATTGAGGGGGGGTTCCCATTGAGTCTTGTTTTTTCACAATATTTTCAGAGTGTCATAGCCTCAAGTGTAATTTTAGGTTCTAGCTTGATCTAGCAACTACTTATTTGTCTTCCTGGTGGTTCATGGTAGCTGTAAAGGTACCTTACAACACCACATTTCAAATTAGCCCATTTCTTTTTATGTCAGCCATCTTCATTGTCCAGCTTTCATATTTGTATACAGTAACTAATCAGAAAGAAGATGACATGGATGAGCTTGACTGTGATCTCCAGTGACTCGTTCTTATGCTTCAGGATCTTGTCCAGTTTCTTCATAACTCTTCAAATCTTAGACATCTTCTTTTTTGGCTGCAAAACCCATCTGGATTGATGACTTTAAAAATTTTAATTTCTTCTTTCTTGACACTCAAGTTATGCAATTCTTCTGTACTCATATTTCCTGGTGTTCAACTTAGTTCTGCTTTTGTACTTGTTTCTTTTTAACCCTTAAACTTGTTTCAAGTCATTGCTGCTTCCTACCATGTCAAAGTATTGAAAATTTTATAGGCCTGAACAGGTCCAGACTGTAATATTAATGAACTGCCATGATGATTACCTGTGCAAGTGCTGAGTCACAGTGACTAAGAAGAAGATGATGCCACATCTGGGGATGATGCAGCACCCATGTAAAGGAAGATGAGGCAACACTTGAAGTGATTGGACAGAAGCATCAGTTCAACTGTATATAAGGGAACATTGTGAACATGAATATATCTCCTCCTTTCTCTATGCTACTATCCTCTATGCACTTTGCCTCTATTTTTTGCTGCCACGCCGAAGGTCTGCTACTTTGTATATTTGTATATATTTTGTTAATACACATGTCTTTTTGTAGAAGAAGAGCATGTGTGTGTTTTTCTTCAATCAGAGAACTCTGCACATTAAACAGCAAGAAGCTGACAGAGGTCATGGGCCCAGAGATGTGCTCTGCGCAAGCCGATTGAAGCGAAGAATGGCTGGTGAGTACCGTGGGTGATAAATCACTAGATGAAAGAAGAAAGTGATTTATAAGATTTGGAAGAAGGCAGTTCGTCTGTTGTTAGCCCAGGAGGGGACAGAAAACAGAGAACTGAAAGAGCAGACAGGATGGTGTTTAATGCAGCACGCATGGGAGGTTTTCCTTTAACCAGGATGAATGACAGCAATTACAAGACGTGGGCTGTCAAAGCTGAAATGTTGTTGAGAAGGGAAGGATTATGGCAGTTTGTGAGCAACCCCCCAGCGCAGTTTGACAAGGAACAGGAACAAGATCATGAAAAAGCTCTTAGTACCCTAGTGCTCTCTATTGAAAATGACCAATTAATTCATATTCAAGGACTGGCTACAGCAAAGGCAGCCTGGGATCGGCTTAATAATATTTACATAAGAGAAACAGCTGGTGCGAAGATATCACTGACCAGAAGACTCTACAAATGTAAGATACTGTAAGAGTGTATCCAAGCTCTTACAAACAATGAAAGGACTTTACAATGAATTAGAGCTAATAAACGTGCAATTTACTGAGCAGCATAAGGTTTTTTGTTATTCTGAGCAGTCTGCCTAGTGAATTTGATATGCTGGTGACAAGCCTTGAAACTTTACCTGATGCACAGCTGAGTTTGGAGTACCTTACAAGCCGCCTTTTGCAGGAACAACAATGCTGGGATGAGAGGTCCGACAATGGTGAGAAAAACCACATGAAAGCTGACCAGGAAAGCTGGAGACGTAATCCAGATGGCAACGTAAAGCAAAGAACGCCTGCTATTGATAGAGAACAGCATGGGTGTGCCATGACTATAAAACATTGCTTCAATTGTGGATCTGAAAATCATCTTTTAAGGGACTGTAAACAGGCTAAAAGCAGAAAACAAAGAGAGACAATTTCAAAAGGCAGAGAACACGCAGTTTATAGATGCTCCGGAGAAGGCAGAAGAGGGAGGATTTCTCTTATGAAAACAACAAGAGATAAAGGTAAAGCCTTCAAGGTCACCCAGACAGCTTCTTGGATTGTTGACAGCGGTGCTGTGACTCATTTAACTAATGAAATAGAATTATTCCTTTTTTAGGAGATTCGGAGCAGGACAGTGTTACCTTGGCGAACGGAGATAAGGCTCAAGTTTCTGGTGAGAGAGAAGTTTATATACCAAGTTTAAATCAAGAACTTAAGAATGTGCTTTATGTACCAAAATTAGATTGTAATATTTTAAGTGTTTCAGCTTTGGATAGACAAGGCTTTTCAGTAATATTTGATAGAGGTGAATGCATAATTAAGAAAAAGAACTGTGTTGTAGCAAAGGCAAAACAAGAAGACAGTTTGTATATTTTGAAAGGCAAAACACAACTCTTAAGTTAAGGCCCCTAGCCTCCAAAAGTTTCACTATTTGCATTCTACTGGCATAAGTATGCAAGAGAATTTGGGTCAATAACTTTTAAAGTTTATTTTTTTCTTTTTAAACTCCTAATTTTAGGGTTCATTTAACTATTATTTTTAGTTGTCAAATCTGATTTTCATTTTGAATCTCTTTGTGTGTCTATCTTTGTATTTCGCTCTGTCTATATTATTTGCTATATTAATTGGGTTCCTCAGTTTGTAACCATAGAATTAATAAGAAACCATGTGACATGTTATTTTCATTTTAATCCTGTGATCTGCATGCTTTCCAAAGATAGTAAAGCTAAGATGGATGTAAAGTAGGCTTGTTGTAAAAGGGATAATGAAAATAAATTTAAGGTTCTTGATTCCTCTGGCAGGGACCTGAAAAAGAGAAAAACTATTGGAGAGAAAGAAAAGAGAGCAATATATATTTTCAGCATGCTGAATTTACATGTTATAGCATAATTGGCTACTGGAAGTAGCAATGTGCTCAAAATGTGTAGAGTTTGAAGTTCCCACTTGTCATGTTATGAGCCCTTTCTATCCCCATATCAACTGCATGTGTAAGAGCTTTTTAGCAAGATAAATCAGCCAGACGTAGTTGGATGTGGGCCAGTTTAATTCTATTTTAATGGAATATTATTGTCATTAAATTAAATAAGACTTAAAGCAAATTCCTGAAACTTTATTGCTCATGGAAGACCACTTTCATTCTAATTCAGATTACAGTTCTTGGGACATCTAACGGATCTCATCTTTGTGAATTCCGAAAAAAATTAGTGCAATGCCAGACTTAAAGACAAATTGGAATGCAGTCACACTTTCCAAATCTTCTGACACAGTTTTTGGCTCAAATGCATATAAATGCATTTAGAAATTCATATTTTGAGAGATAATACTATTCATTCATTCATTCATTCATTTATTCAATTTGTATCCCGCTCCCATTAATGTCACATGACTATTCTTCGGGGGGGGCACAACTCATAAAATAGGAAACAAAAATTAAAAAGAAGTATTAAAACCAATAGCAGCACCCCTAAAAAACAGATGGCACAAACTAATCCTAGAGCAGATGGAGGAAAACAGAGGAGGGAAGAAGTGGAGGAAGGTGGTCATCTGGGGTCAGTGTGGAAAGCCTTCCTAAAAAGTCCTAAAAGTCCATAGGGAGGGGGCTAGTCAGAGCTCCTCCAGAAGCTGGTTCCATAAAGTTGTAGATTCATGGGCCTCCCTTGGGATGGCCACACAGAGGATCCTCAACTGGGATGATCTTTTGGGTTGGGCAGATGACATTAAAGAAAGACACTCTAACAAGTAACATGGGCCCAAACCCTGGAGTGCTTTATTTGTATCAAAACTTTGAACCTGATCCAGGATGCCATGGGCAACCACTGGAGGTAAGCCAGAACTGGAGTGATGTGTTCAGATTTACTTGCACTAACCACCAGTCTGGCTGCCACATTCTGGACCCATGGAAGTCTCTGGATCAAGTTCAAGGGAGCCCCACATAGAAGGCATTGCAGTAGTTGATCTGGGAGACAACCAGAGCTTGCACTAAAGTCCCGAGGGAGTCCTCATCTAGATAGGGGCAAAGTTGGGTGATTAGCCTAAGCCGATTAAAGGCTGATCTGGACCCGGCTGCAGTCTGGGACTCCCAAGAAAGAGCTGGGTCCAGAAGAATGCCCAAATTATGCACTTTCCCTAAAATGGAGGGGAGTGCCATCAAAAGTGTCATCCCTCTAGGACTTCCGGCTTGACGTCGCGATGAGACAGCAGCAGGAGGGCAGAGCTCTGTCCCCTGGGCTGAATTCTGACCCATTTTGGGACACCGTAGGGTGTCGGAACCACCCTGGAGGGGTGGTGAACTGGGGGAGAAAGCCTGTTGATCACGGGGGGCGGCGGCCACCCCGGTTCGATCCAGGAAACTCCCTAATCAGCCAATGGGCAGAAATAAGCAGCTTCGGCTAGCTTCCAAGTCGCTGGCAGCCGCCTGAGAGAAGCAAGGAACAGCACCTGGCATCACTGTTTTTCCATCGGGTGAGAATCTTTTTACAACTAATTGCCTACGTACCCCTACATATGGGAAAAAAAGAATTGCTACTTATCTCAGTAACTTTTTAAAGCCGCAGAAAATCTGGTGAGAGGTATAGCTGAAGAAAGTAACTTTTTAAAATTATACTTTAAGAATATTTACAACCTGGCATTATAAGCTTAAGAGACCTTCCTGCAAATTAAGTGCGGACATTGTTTTGACTATCCAGAGCATTTGGAATGATTCCCAGAAGATGTGACCTTGAATATACTGTTGTTGCTTAAGTCTGAAAAACTGTGCTGGAATTAACCCTAAAGTGGACTTTTCAAAAACTGTTCCTTGGGTCGAATTTGGTTCAACTTTACATAGCCAAAGCGGAACTTTGAAATGACTCTGGAAATTTGGAATATCTGTTTATAAGCATCTAGGCAGCAGAAACAGAATGGCACAACAAGGACAATTTTGGAATGAAGTAAAATCTATGCTTCAAAAAATATTAACGACCGTGAAATCTCATTATCAAGAGACAAAATTATCTAATCAACATCAGAAGGACTATAGTCCACAAGCAACAGGAAACAACAAGGAAGGAAATGGGAGTATCACAGATGATGTATGCCAAACCAAGCAGCAGCTTGAGAAAGTTAACCTAAGAGAAACATCAGTCTTGGACCAGAGGAGAGTATCAGGGGAAGACAAAAGGAAAAAAACAGCAAAATTAACCAAAAAAAGCCTGGAAGACTCATTGAAGATAGACCAAGTACAAAAGGAGTCAGTGGACATAAATCAGAACTACAAAATGGCTTCAGAGGACATGAAAGATGACAGAATGTTTAGAGATATAGCAGGGAATGAAAAAAGAGGAATCAGAGAGGGAATTACCTAGAAAGATGAAAAAAGGGAAAACAAGGAAGGGCCCCTTAATATTGGAAACATGTTTATATTTATCATCTGGATCTGTAAAAGGGTATATTCTATATATTAAAAGGAGAACTAAATTGAAATAAGGGAGCCCGAATCAGGGTAAAGATGTAATATGGTGATTTTTTTTATTTTAGGCAAACTAAACTAGATATAAAGCTGGGTCATGGATCTGGAACCACTTTCAATAAGAATGTTATTAGAAGATCCTGAGAACTTTATATAATATGAGAGTAATATTATGATAGCAGTTATGTTATATACTAAAATCTGTATATGAATGGTTTGAAAGATGGTTGGAATTTGGGGGGATAATTGGGAAGATACTGAGATGTAAAAAACAAATAATTGCAAGCAAGTATGTAACACGATGTTTGACAAGCACAAACAATGTAGATAGATTGGAAAATTAATTAAAAATGTTTTTAAAAAAGAGTGTCATCCCTCTTATTGGAGCCCCCACCCACCCATAGCAAAATCTCTTTTTGGTCTAAGTTCAGTTTGAGCCTGTTAGCCCTGGTCCATTCCAGTACTGCAACCAGACAATGCCCCAGCATCTGAACAGCATCCACTGCAGAGGCAGTAATGGAGAGATAGAGTTGTGTGTCATTAGTATGCTGATGACACCTTACTCCAAAACTCCTGATAACCTCCCCCAATGGCTTAACATAGATATTATCCAGCATTGGGGATAATGCCAATCCCTGAGGAACCCCACACTGAAGGGTCCAAGGTGCAACACCTCCTCCCCTAGTTGAACCCTCTGGACATGGTCCTTGAGGAAGGATCAGAGCCAGCTCAATGCTAAGCCCCCAATCCCAACCTCAGAGAGCCTGTCCAGGAGGATACTGTGGTGGACGGCATCAGCTGCTGAGAGATCTATGAGTACCAACAGGATGCATCTGCCCCTGTCAGCCTCCCTTAAAAGGTCATCCTGCAGCATGACCAGTGTCATCTCAGTACCCTGTTGCAGCCTGAATCCAGACTGGAATTTGTCAAGGTAATCCTGCTCCTCCAGGTATGACTGCAGCTGATTGGCCACCACCCTCTTGATCAACTTGCCTAGGAATAATTTGTTAGTGATTGGATGGAAATTGTTATGGTTGTCCAATGGTAACTGGGGGCATTTGATGATCGGTTGGATAATGATTTCTTTTAGGTGAGAGGGAAGCATTCCCTCCCTCAGTGAAGAATTAGTAATGTTCACAACTAGAGAGGGGGATGAATTTTTAAAATGGCAATTCATTTTGATCCGTTATTCATCTAGATTAACAAATCAACAAATACGAATATATGAATATTCTTTGCAAATTGACTAATTGCTCCATTGATATGTCTGCAATTCAAATGGTTATAACACTAGCCTCTGATGACCTGGAGACACCAAATTTGGAGGATAGTTTTCTCAGACACATTTCTATAAGTCCTGAAATTTTGGTGAACATTGGATCACGGACCCCCGAGGTATATAGTCACAAAGAGGACCACCACAGGAAAACTGCCCCCAGGTACTCAGAGACTCCAGAATCACAACGAAGCTTCCTATGTCTTTTCCCAACATGCCTGCCAACTTTGGTGAAGATTGAATGTCAGAACTTGATCCAGCAGGCAAGCAGACAGGCAGGAATTCAACAGTTCTTGGCCTGCTGGTCTGACTTGATCCAGCAAGCAGGCAGGCAGCAGGCAGGTACAACTTGATTGGAACTTGGCCTGAGGAGGTGACTGGAATCAACAGCTGGTGTTCTGACTGAGGGGCAGGTTTACAGGCTGGCAGGCATTGTGTTAAGGGAAAGACTATCATTGGAACCCTCCCTCTTTGGGTTAAGTGAGAGGAAACCCAACAAGGGAAGATTCCCCTTGATGAATGATAGTCTCTCCACAGTAACGGGATCCAAACATGAGTGACGTGGTCAGATTATGTCTCTGAGATGGGAAAACACACGCTCGCTCTGGACGCTGGTTGGGGGGGATGGAAAGGAGGTCCATGACCACATTGGACAACTCCGGCCATATGACTAATTTCTTAGCCCAGTAATGGAGGAGATCTGACTGCTGGGGCTGAGGGGACTCAGCCAGATATTCCTGCACCATTATCTCTGCCGAATCCTCCTCAGCTGGCTGTCTTTCCTCTGAGGCAAGTGCCAAAGTCACCACAGAGTTCCAGTAATGTTGGTGGTGAATGGAGCCTTCACCAGGTGAAGTCCTTCCCTGTGGTTTGGGCAAACCACCCTGCCCCTCATGGCCTGATGTTCCCATCACCCCAAGCAAGCATGGTGTCCCCAATGCCCTGCGGACCTCAGTGGAGAGCTCCATTCTCCACTCCTTGAGGTCTGAAGTGTGTGCTGCCAAGCCCCCCTTCTTTTGAGGATCACACAGGCAGGCCGTGAAGTAAGCTCTCTTGCTGTAGACAGGATGGAGTCACTTCTGCACGCCTGCCTGCAACCTCTTCACCAAAGCCCTGGAAGGAAGGAGGGAGGATCCTGGTGCCACAGGAGTCTCCAGGGACTGATCGAGGGCATGAATCAGGGAGATGACCTGTCCCAGGCTTGCCATATAACCACACAAGGTGTCCGTGGTTTCCAGGAAGGGCTTGAGCACCTCCACCATCTGGGAGAGGGCCAGCCAATCCATGGCACTGATGCCAACCTCTCTTCCCTCGGGCAGAATGGACATGGAGGACATGATGTCCTCCAAAGTGTCCTTCTGCTCCATGAGGTGGGACACCATGGTGTAGGTGGGGTTCTACCTGGTGGGCAGGTCTGTCAGGAGTACGTGGGTCTCCTGACCCAACTCCTCCTGTCTCTCTCACACAGCTGGCGGGCAGCTTTCAAGCTGTGGGAGAAGTGGCCCACCAGTTGGTGGCATTGCTCCAGGAGTGCCCATGTCTCCTGGGTGCCTGCATCCCACTTGGGTTTGATGTGGCTGCCCAGGCCAAGGGCATTGTGCATCACAACGTGTAATTTGTGCACCATGCATACGATGCCCGCTGTGTTTAATGCCACCAACATGTTCCACCTAGCAACATGTTCTGCCCAGCATCTGTGACCATGTGGCCATGGGTCACCTCCCCTTCTGGTGCCCACTCTTGCAGTGTGGACAGGAACTCATTGACGATGTTCCTCCCCGTCGCCTGAGCTTCCATGTGCCGCACCTGTAGCAGAACGGACCTGTAATCTGGGAACAGGACAGACTCTAGCCAAATTTCATAATGGCCTTCCTTACATCCTTTGTTACAAGACCCTTCTCAAAGATGCTACAGTCCCAGCATCATTCTAAATTCTAATTCAAGACTTCCCAGACATGCTTGACTTCTGCTCACACCACTTCCACTGTTATGCATCAGTGGCTTGCAAATGTAACCAGAAAACAGTAAGCTAGACATCATATATGTATGTGACTGTCTGGCACAGTGTATGTCATCAACAGAGTCAAAGGGACAAGCATGAATACTGCACAAAGCTAATTAATCAAACAGATGTAGTTTTAGTAATTATGAAATCTTCTCATTAAGCAGCAGCACTATGTCATTAAAACATCTTCTCCAGGCTTTTGGCTAAGATCAAGTGCAGAATATCTTCTCATTAGGATAATGGAGTTCAATAAAATGATATTCCATCATTCTCCATAAGGGAGCAAAGTGGAACTTTTTGGTTAACTGCAAGCACTTAGCAATTCATTTTATCTTCCTCAGATCTTGTTCATTTGTCTATACGAACAGATTAATTCTTCATGCAGTCAAGCTATACTCCTGACAAAAATGCATTGGTCATAAAAGTTAACTTTGTAAAAGAAATTAAGGGCATTTTAATGAAATTAAAACAGGGGAAATGATGAATAGATATGAATGAACTGTGGCATACAGGACCTGTTCTTTAAGAAATAGGCTGTCATTGTAATAGTAACTCCCTTGCCTTGGTGACCGAGCGTGGTTCTCTTGGTATATTTGGTTAGAATTAATTGTAAAAAGTTAGTCTGTTTGTGTTGCGTGTCACAGCTGCTGTGTTCTTGCTCAACTCCTGCATCTCAGTACAGAAGGTTTTGAAGGCATTGTTCTTTACAGCTTCTCTCTACCCTAAAGGCAGACCAGTTACTATCCACCTCACACAGTGAATGTCCTTCTCTTTACCCAAAGAAGGTGGGAAGCAAATGCTACATGATTAATTTTTCATTTTCTTTATCTCTTTATTTTACTTTACAATAATCAAATTTAATTCATAGCTTCTAGATTCAAGAGGCTAAAAAGCAGTTGGTATTCATGACAAAAACAATATTCTTCAGTTGTTTTCCAAACCAACCAAAACAGACTTAGGTGCCCTTTATTGGTAGATATTTCTGACAGTCCTTGGCATTTATATAGCATTTCAGAGTGTTCAAAGATTTAAATGTCCATTCTTTCCTTATAAGCCTTTTTGTAATTATTGGTCTTCAAATAGTAGATGGTTGAGAACAGATCGTGCCCCTCCTCTGTATGACATCATTTCAAATATTTGAAAAGTGCTATCATATCTCCCCACAGTCTTCTTTTCTCAAGGCTAAACATTCTCAGTTCTTTCAGTCCTTCCTCATAGGGCTTGGTTTCCATGCTTGTTGCCCTCCTCTGAACTTGTTCCAATTTGTCAGCATCCTTTTTTGAGTGGGGTATCCAGAATTGGACACACTACTCAATATGAGGTGTAACGACTGCCGAGCAGAAGGGAACTAGTGTCTTGCAAGATTTGGAGACTAAACTTGGAGACTGCAATGCTGCCTAAAATAGCATTTGCCTTTTTTGTAGCCACGTCACACTGCTGACTCATATTCAGCTTGTGATCTTTGACAATTCCAATATACTTCTCATTCAAAGTATCAGGTGTCCCCCATCTTGTAACTGTGTGTTTGGAAGGAAGATAAAATAAAGGAAGAAGAAGAATAAAGAGAGGAAGAAGAGGATTACTGCAAGAGGTCCTGATTATGGTGGTGGGGAACACAGTTGATTTGTATTTTGGTTTTTGTATTTTATGTTTATGTTGTAAAAAAGAAAAAAAAGAAAAACCTCCAGAACATGGCCAAACAGCCCCAAACCCCCACAATAACCATTGGATCCCGGCCATGAAAGCCTTCGAGAACACAATATTACTTCATTGCTACATATCAGAACCATGATATGAAAGCCTCCTTGTAGGCTATGCATGGAAGAGCAAGTATTACTGAGGGAAAATCAGCATGGCTTCTGCAAAGGTACATCTCACCTCACAAACTATTTAGAATTCTTTGAAAAGGCCAACAGGCATGTGGATGTGGACAAACCAGTGGATATTGTCTATTTGGATTTTCAGAAGGCATTTGACGTGGGCCCTCACCAAAGGCTGCTGAGAAAATTCCACAGTCAGGGGATAAAAGGACAGGTCCTCTTATGGATTGAGAATTGGTTGAGAACCAGAAAACAGAGAGTAGGTGTCGATGGGCAATTTTCACAATATAGAGAGGTGAAGAGCGGTGTGCCCCAGGGATCTGTCCTGGGACCAGTGCTTTTCAATCTGTTCATAAATGACATGGAGACAGGGATAAGCAGTGAGGCGGCCACATTTGCAGATGACATGAAACTTTTCTGGGTGGTGAAGACCAGAAGGGATTGTGAAGAACTCCAGAAGGATTTCTCCAAACTGGGAGAATCGGTGGCAAAATAGCAAATGTGTTTCAGTATAAGAAAATGTAAAGTAATGCACATTGGGGCAAAAAAATCAAAACTTTAGTTATCAGCTAATGGGTTCTGAGCTGTCTGTGACAGATCAGGAAAGAGATATTGGTGTGTTGGTGGACAGCTCAATGAAAGTGTCAACCCAGTGTGCAGTGGCAGTGAAGAAGGCCAATACCATGCTAGGTATCATTAAAAAGGGAATTGAAAATAAAACAGCCAACATTATAATGCCATTGCCCGCCCAGTCTGGAATAAAAAGACAGACATGGATATATGGGTTAACTAGGGCCACAACTTTATTAATTTATTTATAATAACCTCAAATCCCTTTTTACAAGGGGGGCCCTGTAGTGCAACCAAATTGGTCTGTAACCGGAGTCAACCTTGATCTTCCAGTCCAGACTGCCAATCAACTTCCCACCACACAGCAAATTTCTAATTCTCCACTAGCTATGGTACCCCAGGTCTGCTCCATCTGTGCCTCCTAACCCTAATTGTTCAGCATCCAATGGGGTCCACAACTTCCCCTCCCCTCAGATAAACCTCTGCTGCTGTCCTCCTGAGAGAAGGGGTGCTATGCACCCCCTGGGTTCCTTCTTCGAAACTCATCTAACCCTTATCCTTTTGCACTACCCGCCACAGCATAGGACTACTTAGTATGTCCCATGCCTCCCACCATGCTGAATATTTCAGCCCTGAGACCCCCTTGTATATCCTTTAGAAATATATCTAATCCCATATCTGACAGATGTATTTCATCCTCTCTGTATAATTCCTGTTGAGAAACCAAAATCTGAGGATGTGTAGCAACTGACCCTAGGCCTTGCCAAAAAGCCCTGCCAACCTCTCTGTTGACTCACTTCTGAGACCAACCAATTCTCCTAGGGTCATGAGCACCTTTTTACACCAGCCGTGGAATAATTGCTGACCAGATAATGCGTGTCTTGAGACACTGTGACACAAAAGCTCTGAGGTCCGCAATGACCCGGAGGATCAGTGACTTGCCCAACCCTTGGGCTAAGTCGTTGCCTCCCAAATGAATCACCGTAATGTAAGGGGCACATCTGAAGAACCCTGGGATGACAATTCCATGAATCCATCCCAGAGCATGCCTCCCCTCCATTCTACTGTTACCAATTCATTGGGGCCCAGATTGCGACCTCAACTGGTCTGACTGGCATATCTGGCAGCCCTAAAAACATAACTATGTCCACACAACAGAACTTGAATGGCCAAGCTTCTCCGGATCTGAAATGACAAATAACAGAGCAAAACACAGCAGCACCTAACACTTTGCATGCAAAGTTAAGATGGCCTACCATTTCCTGTAGCTGTCTCAAAGTGACTTTTTTGTGCCAGTAAGCTCCGTAGCCTAATGTTTAGTTCACACAATTTACTCTCTGGGAGTCTACTGGACTGCCGGATGGTATCCAATTCAATGCCTAAAAATGTTAACACTTGTCAAGGTCCCTCTGTCTTTTCTTCTGCCAATGGAACTCCCAGGCCCTTAGTCATTTCCTGGAAATAAGTCATAAGGTATGCACATTGCGATGTGCCGCACGTCCCACAAAATAAAAAAATCATCAAAATAATGGACCACCGGTGTTAGGCTAACCCACCTTTTGAGCATCCACTTCAAGAAAGTGCTAAATTGTTCAAAAACAAGATATTGAGCACCCCATAGGTAATGACCTATCCATATAGTAATTATCCTCAAAAGTAAAGCCCAGAAGGTCAAAATATTTGACATGCACTGGGAGGAGCTGAAATGCCAATTTAATGTCACACTTTCCTAGCTCTGCTCCATCCCACACTTCCACATTATGCGCACTGCAGCATCAGATGATGTATAATGTACAGTTCACAGGTATTGTGGAATACTGTCAATCACCGATTCCCCTATAGGGAAAGACAAATGGTGAATCAATTGAAATTCACCAGATGCCTTTTTCGGCACCACTCCAAGAGGGGACACACGAAGGTGCGCCACAGGCGAGACCTGGAAAGGGCCCAACACCCTTCCTTCTACAACCTCTTTATGAATTTTATCCCTATCTATGTCTTCCTGCTCTTTTACTGACTTCAAATTATAAGACCTGGTGGCTACCCTATCCCCTACTGTTGGAATATAGAAACCATCGTGAAAAATTTCACTTAACAATTTCTCAGCCAGTCTGTTAGGGTAGTCCCTTAGCCACTGGGCCAAAACAGACATCCTAATTGGACTGGGGCCCTTTTTGAATATTGGAGGCACCAGTTGGCGGCTTGTACCCGCCTCCCAACTCCATGCCTCCTGAACCCCTTGCTTCCCTTTGAAACATGTTGCTGATGCATGGGGGCCCCCACAATTGAAACACAGGTGTTTAAATCTGCATTGTTTTTGACTGCAAGCCCCCCAGGAATTGAAATCACAACAGACCAAGTGGGGTGAACTACCTGGCCCACTACTGAGCAGGACATGTTTGTCTGTGCCCTTTGGACAAAATGCCCGCTGTAAAACCTATCCCCCAGAATTGGATGGGCAGGCGTCATCAGCCGCAACCATAATGCATTGTGTGGAACATCCCAGTGCATGCTGGGATGCAGCACCACCCGCACATGGAAGTCCTCATCATAAAGCAACCATGCATGCTCTGGTAAGTCAAAATACACCCTATAAATTATGTCAGTGTATTGGATCAATAAAAGGGCTCTCTCTAGGTGGGCATGAACCACAGTCCTTGCATATATAAAGAACCTAGACAATCAGTTTGCTCAACAGTGGTCGGGCTTACGATGTCTCACCTTTTCCCTATCTGTCTCCTCTTCTTTATCCTTCTTCGTATCTTCTACTATTCAGGAGCTCAAATATATCCACGTATTTTCCCCTTCAAATTTTTTCCACCGTGGTAGGCAGAAGGTGATTTCCCAGTGGTAGAGACTGGTCAGCTTCCAGCAATGCAAACCATACAACTGAGTTAAACCTAGTATCAGGAACAGCTGTTTGAGCAGCCGGTCTGGCTGGTGCACCTGCCACAGTCTGTGTAAAAGCCACTGATCATAGGGTTGTGCTGCCGTGGCTGCCTGACCCCATCTGAGCCCCTGATTGTGTTGCCGGCAAAGCCAAGGCAGAAAGGACCGGCACGGTATGACTCCTGGTGCCCCATGGCCAAGAGCTTGCAGGGTGAGTAATGTCCGGTGCATCAATGCTCTCACCTGACTGAGTCCCCACATCTGACACTGCCCACATGCTAGTAGGACCCCCCTCCCTTTGCGCCAGCTGGTTGGTACTATTTCTTCCATCAGCCTCATCCTCCTGGGTCTGTGTACATACTGATGTCATCTGAGTTTGGCCTTGGCTCGGGGTTGCTGCCGGGGATACACTTCATTGCCTCACAGGAGTGATCACTGTTGAAGAGGCCCCTGAAAGTCTGGTCCACTTTCCTTTCAGAATAGCAATGCAGGATAACATAATGTCCCCCATCTTCTTAAATTCTGCTAATTTATGGGCCTTGGATTCTCTACATGATCCCCAAACTGCAGATGAGTCCCTGGCCCCTCTAGCTTATGCCCTTTCCAGTATGCTGCTTCTCCCACATAGACCTATATGTGGCCAGTGCTCCTCACCAGACAAAAAACTACTGGTGGGAAAGGTGGAGGGAGGCTTATATTTAGCAGGCTGTTTTCCATCCCCCCTTGCCCTTTTTTAGATGATGTTTTGGCTGGTTGTAAACCTTACCAAGCCCACTTACCCAGAACCCAAGTGCTAATTTAACGTATCCAACGTTGGTTGTGGAATAATTCAAAATGCTCCTTACAGCCAGTCTCCCTGCTTTTTTAAAAAAAAACTCTATCCCTCTCCTCCACTCCCTCTCTCCCTCTCCCTCTCCCTCTCCCTCCCTCCCTCCCCCCCTCTCTCTCTCACCCACATACCCATGCACACTCACAGGTACCTAGACAAACCTATGCATCTATAAGGCTGCTCAGTGTGGGGACACAGGGGATTGATCACCCCTTCTTTCTTTCTTTCTTTCTTTCTTTCTTTCTTTCTTTCTTTCTTTCTTTCTTTCTTTCTTTCTTTCTTTCTTTCTTTCTTTCTTTCTTTCTTTCTTTCTTTCTTTCTTTCCTTATTTACTTATTTCCTTATTTACTTATTTACTTATTTACTTATTTACTTATTTACTTATTTATTTTTATACTAATCCAACCACTGATTTCATTAATAATGAATTAAACTTCCACCATTTTTTAAAATTCAACCTCTGCCCGAGTACTTAACAAAAGGGGGTAGGTGGGAGGGGGTGGGGAGGAAAGTGAGGGGCAAGTCCCCACCAGCTAGGCTGGGGCAGCTACAAGGGCCCCAGCCCATTCACCTTAAACACCCCACTGTCTTTTCTAATTCCCCCCTCACTCCCTTGGATGACTCTTATTTCCTTTTTTAAAAAAAAATTAAAAAGCACAACTCCTTGTCCCCAATGCGCCGAGTGGCCCACATGATCAAAAACAAAACCATTTGGGACCCGCTGCAACAGTGCTGACTCCAGCACCGAAGAGGAAAAGAAGGGCAAGGCGAGGCTGAGAAGCCTTCTTCAAGGCTTCACTCTTGCCCAGCCCCCTCACCCAATCTTACGCAGGGATGCCTACATCTGCCTCCTCCATCCGGATGGGCAAAGGAGCCCCACCCTGGCAGAGAAGTGCCTTGCAGAGAGGACCTTGTACAAAATGCTGGTGAGGCTGCACCTGGAACATTGTGTGCAGTTCTGGTTACTGCACCTGAAAAAAGACATAGTGGAGCTGGAAAAGGTTCAGAAGAGAGCCACTAAAATGATGACTGAGCTGGGGGACCTACTTTATGGGGAAAGGCTACAGCATTTGGGGCTCTTTAGTCTAGAGAAAAGGCACTGGAGGGGGAAATGATTGAAACATATAAAATTATGCAGGGGATGGATAAAGTGGATAGAAGGAAGCTCTTTTCTATCACACGCAATACCAGAACCAGAGGACATCCACTCAAATGAGTGTTAGGAGAGTGAGAAAAGAAAAAAAGAAAATATTTCTTTACCCAGCATGTTGTTAGTCTGTGGAACACCTTATCACAGTATATGGTGATGACATCTGACCTAGATGCTTTTAAAAGGGGATTGGACAGATTCCTGGAGGAAAAGTCCATCACAGGTTACAAGCAATGATGGGGATGTATAATCTCCAGGTTTAAATGAAGGTACCTCAAAATACCAGATGCAGGGGAGGGGTATCAGGAGACAGGTATCTAGTTGTCTTGTGTATTCCCAGAGGAATCTGGTGGGGCCACTGTGAGATACAGGAAGCTGGACTAGATGGATCCTTGCCTGATCCAGCAGGGCTCTCCTTATGTTCTCAACAGTGTTGACCTCAGGGCAGAAATGGAAAGCTTTAAAATACCTCTATGCTCTTCTCCAATTATCCAACTCAAATATGAGCTCTCAGGTTTCACTATTGATTTACTCCCAGGACTTTCTGGACATAGTATGGCTTTTTTTCCCCTTGAGTTTCGGTGCAAAATCCCATCAAATTGCCTTCGTTGGACATGATCTGTATTTAGTTGATATGCACACTTGAATTTTTAAATGTCCTTTGCTTTTGTTTCATACATTATACTGCTAAAAGACTCATTATCAGTTATGTATAGTTCTTTAAGTCCAGTTATGTATATTTTT
This sequence comes from Pogona vitticeps, assembly GCF_051106095.1. Lineage (NCBI taxonomy): Eukaryota > Metazoa > Chordata > Lepidosauria > Squamata > Agamidae > Pogona > Pogona vitticeps. The sequence goes on along the minus strand of NC_135788.1, from coordinate 58,402,367 downwards.
ATAGCTGGCTAGATAGTTCAGGCTTGCTCTATTCCTTAAGACCAGAGGTTGGGAATTTAATTTCCTGATCAGAATAAATGGCAAACTTACACAGGATATAAAAATACAAAAAAGAACAAGACAAGGATACCCACTGTCTCCTTTACTGTTTGTACTATTTACTGAAGCATTATTACAACTAGTTAGTCAGAACATAGATATAAAAGGACTCAAACTAAGAGGGGAAGACTATAAAATACATGAGTTTGTGAATGACATGATATTTATTCTAAAGCAGTGGTTCTTAACCTTTGTTACTCAGATGCTTTTGAACTGCAACTCCCAGAAACCCCAGTCAGGACAGCTGGTGGTGAAGGCTTCTGGGAGTTGCAGTCCAAAACTCCTGAGTAACCCAAGGTTAAGAACCAGTGTTCTAGAGGATCTGATAAATTCAATGAGGACATTTAAATGAGACAATAACATTTTTTGGAGAAGTATCTGGACTAAAATTAAATAAACAAAAAACACAAATTTTGATCAAAAATATGAAGAAAGAAGAGATCCAAAATTTACTAGAAATGACAGGTTTTAAAGAGGGAAAAAGTTAAATACTTAGGAATTCAGATTACAAAAAAAAGTACTTTGACATCAAACTAATTAGTATGATCGAAAAAGATCTGGAAAAATGGTCAAAATTTCAATTATTATATATGAGGAGGATTGCAGCTGTGAAGATTAATGTATTACATAAAATGATATTTCTCTTTCAGATAATACCAGTCCTTACAAAACAATGAATACTTCAAGAAGTTACAAAAGAGAAAAAAATAAAGTTTGTCTGGCAAGGGAAAAAATCAAAGCACTTCAAGACATAAAACAAAGAACAGGCTTTGGACTTCCAGACTGGTTTTTATATTATAAAGCCTGTGCTCTGTTTTGGATAAAGGACTGGATAGTTTTAGAAAATGACAGAATACTAAAACTAGAAGGACATGATTTAAACCTAGGATGGTTCGCCTTCCTTTGTTATCAAAATGCAAAGGACAATAAACTATTTAAGAATCATCTGATAAGGAAAGCTTTGAACTGAGTATGGACTAAGATCTAGGAAGAAAATTACCAAAAAGTTCCTGAATGGGCCTTACCAATGGAAGCCAATATTAATGGAAAAGAAGAAACTCTTGAGATGTAGAGATTTGTTAAAAGAGAACTTATGTATGAAATCAAGGAAAGAATTAGAAGAACAAGGTATAATTGTTTGGTAGACAAAAACACAAATAGATTCAAGGTATACAAGAGATAAATCAATAGGCTTTTGTAAGGAACAGACACCGTCAGATAAGGTACTTCTGAATGTAAAGGAAAAACTGATCAAAATGTTGTATAATTACTAGAATTAAAAATGCAAGATGAAATAGTTAAAGAATGTGTGATAAAGTGGGCCCAAAATGTGGGCCACGGTATTAACTTGGACTCATGGTCACAAATATGGGAAGACAATATTAAGTTAACAAAAGCAGTTAATTAGAAACAAAATATATGACACCTGAAAAATTATCGAAAATATATCGAAATGCTTCTAACAAATGTTGGAAATGTAAATTAAAATAAAGTAGTTTTTATCATACGTGGTGGACTTGTAGGGAAGCTAAGAGCTTTTGGGAAATAGTCCATGAGATTTTACAAAAAATCTCATCCTCTGTACTTTCATATGAACCTGAACTGTTTTTGTTGAATATAGTACCAGATTCGATAGAAAAAGAAAAAAAGATATTTGATCATACATGTAACCACAGCAGCAAGAATTTTATATGCCAATATTTCTAAGGATCTCTGTTGTCTGTTTTGTGTGTAAAATATTTGCTTAATATATGGGGCTTAATTCTTCATTGGCAGAAGCTGGAACAGCTTTAAAAGGTTCCTAGTCACAGACTTCTTGTAAAGGATTAGTCTGGTTAGTGACTCTCAACATAGAAACAAAACATGCAATGTTTCAACATTCACACTCTTTGCTGTTGCTACTGGCACATACAACTAAATATCCTAGGTTATTGTCTCTACATGGCAGCATTTATGATGCTGAACATCACATCTACACCATAGAAGTAGCTGTTTTTAATCCATACACACCATAGTGTGCATTGCCTCTGTTGATTTGCTTCTGCCTCACCTTCCCTGGTCTGGACAATAGGAGAGGAACAAGTGCATCTCTGCCTGGTAACAGTAACCTAAGAGATTCCGTCCTGGCTGAATAATCTCTGATGATCACATTCCATATTGACTCTAGTCTGGGCCCTCCACAGGCCATCATTTTCTTTTTTTCCCGTCAAGCCCATTTCTGACTCCCTAAATTCTGCTCTTGCTTTGAAACATTCTTCAAAAAGGGATGAATTCAGACAAAAGGAAGCAGATTCTGAAGACAGATTTTTTTAAAAGTTGTTATGTCCTCCTCCTGGGACACAGAGAGTTCCAAAAGGCATTTACAAGAACAATATTTCTGATAAGGGGAATGTGTGTGTCTCACTTGATGGCAGTAAGTGAAAGAAACAAGTCAAACGCATTACTTGACAGTTTGCTGCAAAAACCTTTCAGCTGACACATTGTAATGATGCTGCACAAAAATCAATACATCATTGGGTCATAAAGTGTTAGGTGTGTTGAATGCCTGTTCTTGTGGATTGCAAGAAATTAACACATTAGAAAAAGCTCTTGGGTAACAAATGGGAAAGGAAAATACAAAAATACATGATTTGTGGCATTTCTCACTTTTGTTCTGAAGAGAAAAAAAGATAGGGAAAAATTGTGCTCTAAGAGTATTTAATATTTATAGTTAAATAAAGCCTGGGTAAAGTATGAGGGGAAAGTTGTTAGGATATGATTTGTCTCTTCCTCTGAGGGAAAAGTCAGAGTAACACAGCATGATTTATCAATCATGCACCTAGTGGTTTTTGCTATTATCTCTGCTAGTAACAGCAGGCTGCAGATAAGTAGCCAACCAAGCAGCCAGCTTCTACATTGTATGGCGTACATAGTATCATGAAACTGAAGGAGCCACACCAGTTTTATGTAATGCAGGCATGCACAGTAAACACAAATAGGTCTGCACTTCCATACATCTCTTCAAATATGTTCACATGTTTATCTAAACCCTAAAAATGATTTCATAAAGGTTTTTTTTTTACTATTTTTGTCCTTTAGTACTTACAATCTGTACAAGAATTTTTTTATCCCAAAGCCTTTCCCAACCCACAGCTCGATGGATATGTTGAGGTATAATTCTCCCTGTCCTAGCATTGTTCATCCTTACTGACGATAATGGGTACGATGTAGTCTGATGTTTTGCAGGGCACCAGATTGGGGGTGGGAGTGGGGCTTACTTAGTCATCATTAGGAAGGTGGCAAGACATAAAATTTAATCAAAATCTAAAATATTAGAAACTGGCTGTGGCAAAGAAAAGAAATAGCTTCCAATATTACTTGGCTTGACTAAGCTATAGTTCTCTCTTTCTACTTCATGAAAAGGACCCCTCTAGTCCTCTGCTACTTTTTTCCTGAGGAATCAGCTTCCATCTACCTTTCCCTGTATAGCTGGCAGGTCAATAGAGGCTTTGAAAATGGTCATGCTTAGGGTGCTCTGCAAAATATTTGCTGTATAAGCTTGCATAGACATACATAATAATTTTAAAGTGACATGGTGACTGGAATTTGATTAACAGTTGCAGGTTGAATGTGTGTCAGGAATGGCAGATAAAACAGTTGAGAGGTGTGGAAGAATTTTTGTAAATTAATCCATGTGCTAGTTGCTTGGTATGGTTTTTGCCTGGAGAGATAAGAGGGAGAGGGAGAGAGGGGAAAAAGTTTTGAGTTGAATTTAGTAGGACCTGTGTCTTAGGGTTAATGCTATCTGTCAGAGCTGGGGGAGGGTTGTATTGTGAAGAAGCTGTGAGAGTGTAGTGTTCCTGGAAGTTGGGTCAAAACAATCTATAGAATTAAGAGCATTTAAAGATTGTAAAGATGTAAAGCACAGGCCTGGCAGTTTGAAGATTGTTCTCATAGTTTACTTTTACCTGTTAGTGAAAACTTTTATTGTTTTGTGGGTTTTTAAAAAATAAACATATTTTCTGTTTGCAAACTCTATTTGTTTATCTTTATTAGAGCTAACTCTCAGACAGTGTTATATCTATGCATACTGCTGTTTATTGCTTGGATACATGGTTTATGTAGCATTCCTAAAGTAACCAAGACTGTGTGTTTCACCAGAAGTATTTTTACCTTTCATAACAGGACAGTGTACAGTACGTAAAGAGCAGTGCAAAAATGGAACACTGCCTGTTTTCCTGGATTGGCGACTGGGAGGAGTCCCTATTCATAGGTTAAACAGCAATCTCAAACTTAATAAAGAAGTTTATTACCTTGGAACTGTAGAGCTGGAAGGGACTCTATGAATCATTGGCAGGGAGGCACAGTGAGGAATCTAACTCCCAACCACTGCCTCCGTGGCTTGGGGATGCTGTGATTTGGATAGAGACACACTTGCTTAGAAAGAGTGTGAGCACCACAGATAATAAGCATCCAAATACTCTAAATGGTTTAAATCCAGTCTTGGTCACCAAACCAAATACCTCAGAATTTAACAAACATGTTTGAATTAGGATAGTAGAGAAATTAATTGCATTGTCTCTATGAACATGCTGATTCTCACATTCTGCACAGTAACTGAACTCAAATGCACTTACATGATGAAACTCACACTTTCCTAGATATTTATGTTGTCCAGTCAAAAAAGAAATCCATACTAAATGTCTACTGTATGTGCAAATCATAAGAATCTGTATATTCTTGAAAATTAAGCACAGAAATCTATTATATAGGAGAAATAGCTGATAGAAAAGCATATACTGTGAAAAACACATGCATTGCATGGAAATGAAGATTACTTTTCATGCGGCCTGTCTTATTTATTGAAGTAACTGCTGATCTTTCCTAACTAGATAATGGTAGGAACTATCTGGGCAATTACCCTGGGGAACAATACCATTCTGGATGGATTAGAATTCCTGTCATGGCAGCCAGCGTGGCCCAGTGGTTAAGGTTGGTGTGAATTGGGGTCCAATAACAATGATCAAAGTAGAGATTCACTGGTTCTGCTTTGGAGAATACTTGAGCCAACCATGGAGGGTAGTCAGAATGGAATGGGTGACATTTTGAACAGAAAAAGATGAGATAGGCAGTTTTGTATTCAAGATGAATTAGGAGATAACAAATCTGCACAGATGTATTTTTTGCAGCTGTCATATCTGTAAAATAAACATGGAAATGCAGTTTCATGTTTCTTCCTGGCTAAAAAGCAAGCTGATTTGTGACTTGCATACCTATGTGAAACCACAATCCTATATCTGTTACTGCTTAATACCTCACTATATGACGACCTTGCAAAACGACGAATCTGCATGACGATGCCACAGCGATTCGCAAAACAGTGATTCCAATGGGCAATTTTCGCTGGACGATGTTTGGGTCTCTGCTTCACAAACTATTTCTCGCCAGACGGCGATTTTAACACTGATTGGCGCTTCGCAAAACTGGTGTTTTTGGGACCGATGCTTTGCAGGGCAGCCATTTTAACAGCTGATCGGTGCTTCACAAAATGGCTTCCCTATGGGCGATCTTCACAAAATGATGACGATTTTTTCCCCATTCGAACACATTAAAAAGGTTTCAATGCATTCCAATGGGGAAACAGTTTTCGCAAGGTGATGTTTTCGCTAAACAGTTATTTCAATGGAATGGATTATCATCGTGATGTGAGACACCACTGTATAGCTCTACTCCCAATTGCAAAGCTTCCCATCTTGTCTGTTACCTTAGAAAGCAATACACCAGATGAAGTATAGGAAAAAATCCTTTAGAGTTCTTTTGCCTATGATAAAATATGTACTCATATATTGGTGTTTTAAAGTTCTTCACAGGATGCATCAGACCTGAAATCTCTTCTGTCTACAATCTACCTCTGCCACACATGCATTATTTGTTAGAAAGATAATGGCTCTCCTAAGACATATTGATTTAGAATTCAACTTATCTTCATAAAGGCATTTCTGTGTGCTGTGTGGGTATAGCGGGACTTTTTCTTCAAATCTTCAGGCTAAAATGCTGCAACAAAGCTGTTTGTTAATGCAGTGACTCTCCTTCTATTTGTGAGGATGCAATCTGTATCACTGAGGAAAAGCCAATCTCCTGCCCCACTGCATACTCTCTGTTGTTGTTGTTTAGTCATTAAGTCGTGTCCAACTCTTTGTGACCCCATGGACCAGAGCACGCCAGGCCTTCCTGTCTTCCACTGCCTCCCAGAGTACTATCTGTACTGTATCCTTAAAGCATAACTAAGGTGGCCTAACTAAAGAAAGATGGCAACTGGCAAATGTGCATAATGAGCAATGGCAACTGGCAAATGTGGATAAACAAACAAATAAACAAACACTCCATATACTAAGCACATTTCTATAGCCTCACACATATTATTCTAAACCAACCTTCACCAACCAGAATCCATTTAGGGAATTGTGACCTAAAACATAACAAGGAAACTAGTTTGGGAAAAGCTGTTCTAAATGGTATGCATTCCAGGTTTCCATGGACCTCTTTTGTGTTTTAGTTACAAACCGATGCTGACATGAGGTGGAATAAACAGGCTTTGGAAAATGAGAAATTCAACGAAGCCAAAACAGATGTATTTACCACATCTATCCCTCACAGAGATTGAGTCTATTTGTGTTCTTTCAAACCTAGATCAAGAGGCTTAACTATATTTTTGGAGTTTGACTTTTTGAAAGGCATAAAATATATTTTCTTGGTAACTCCATTCCAGCCGTGTGGCCCTATCTTTTAATGCATTGCTTCTGTTTGGCCACAGACTAGAGGGGAGAAAAGCTGCTATTTTCTTTTATCTCCTCTCAGCTGCCACTGCTGTGGCAGGAGTGAGGTTTCTTCAGAGCAGTAATGCTTTATCTCTATTGACACTATGTAATTTGGGGTGGAATATGAGGCATTCCTTAGGATCAATAAGTGAGGCTCTAATCTTTGGATTACAGCTGAGCTCCAGAACTATTTAAAGAAATGATTTGGCTGTGGTTGGCCTCATTTGCTCATGAAGCTGAATGCAAACTTGCCTCAATAGCAATCTTGTCCAGATCTTTGGTAAAAATGTCAATAATGTAAACAAATTTTGTATTATTATTATTTTTACAATATGGAGTGCATGAAAGGAGATGATGTGTGTACAGAGCAAAACCAGATGCTAGTATGTCTCACTTTCTCTGAGTCATAAAAAGCTTGGAAAAGCAAGCTGTTGGTTATGTGCTATGCTTGCATACCAAGTTGGTATCACA